>NC_092716.1:28029347-28172040 GCF_047496885.1 Scyliorhinus torazame | reverse complement strand
TGTTAGCTGTAACTGTTTACAATGCCATAAAAAACCTCAATAAATTGTTTGTTAAAAAAAAAAGAATAATTTAGATTTTAAATTAAAATAGTCCAAGTCATGGGGAGAAAAATGCAAGCACGTGTAGTTTGCAATTGCGATTTTCATCTGGAGTTGTGCTCGCAGGACGTTACGACAAACTAGTTATGAAAATGCATAGACATTGACTGCTCCAAATGTAACCTTTGCTACTCTTGGCAGTCTTATAGCACACTCACAGTAAAATCTTTTGCTACACCTATTTAACAAACAAGAAATGCAAGCTGTTTACTGAGTTTATAACACCAAATAGTGGAGTTGTATAAAAATCATGACTCTATATTTATATTACTAATGAATAATATTAGTCTTAGCCATTTTGTCAAATCAGTGTTTTGAGGTGTTTATTTTAATGTCCCATTTCAATTGCATTTTACTCTGGTTCCGAGTAAAATCTGAACACGAATTGCCAAACTAAACATTGATGTCTGCTAAAAGTGTATGTGGTTTTGTGAGATCAGTCTTATAAACAAGATGTTAATTTACACATTGCAAGTGTCACGAGGTTATAGAAATAGTTCAATAATGCATTTTAACCTGTACACAACAGTAAAGGTTCAGCCTTTATAAACTCATTTTTACTATAATATTGGAAGTCAGAAAGTAATTCATGACAATGGTCCTGGTGGTGTCCATCCGCATGGTTTAAGGTGTAGCCCCATCACAGCAGTGGTGGCTGAGTACCTCAATATGATATTGGCAATGCGCACAGACAGAGCAATTAACTTCAAGGAATGACCGCCAAAGTACTCTTCTTAAAATCTAGTCATTCCTCCGTTGATCAGCATCTTATTAAGAATGGGTCCTTGGGTGAGGTGCCAACGGTGTTGCCAACACCCAAGGACCTACACCAAAGAGTCATCCAATTGAACAACCACAAGCACGAGATATTGTCAGATTAAATGCACGGCGGTTAGCACTGTTGCTTCACAGCTCCAGGGTCCCAGGTTCGATTCCCGGCTTGGCTCACTGTCTGTGCGGAGTCTGCATGTTCTCCCCATGCCTACGTGGTTTCCTCTGGGTGCTCCAGTTTCCTCCCACAGTCCAAAGATGTGCATGTTAGGTGGATTGGCCATGATAAATTGCCCTTAGTGTCCAAAAAAAGGTTAGGTGGGGTTACTGGGTTACGGCAATAGGGTGGAGGCATGGGCTTAAGTAGAGTGCTCTTTCCAAGAGTCGAGTGCAGGCTCGATGGGCTGAATGGCCTCCTTCTGCACTGTAAATTCTAAGATCTATGAAATCTGCAGTGTACTTTTCTCTACACGTGCCATTTAGACTACTCTCACTTCCCTGCTTGTTACCTGTATCCTTTAATATTCCTTTTTTCCGAGCTATGATCAAACTTCCTTTTGAAAGAATGTATGGAGCATAATTGGGGTGCGCCTTTAAACAGAAGACTCAAGGTTGAAACAGCCTGCTTCACAGCACCCTACGTTCCCAGGTTTTGGAAAGGAGAAACCAGACTCGTCAGTACGGAGTGGATCTTAGACACCAGCTTTGGAGGGAGTCGGTTTGATTGGTTAGTTGGCAACCATTGGGTTGGCCAGGGACAGCATTTTGCCTGACAATAGTCAGTGATTGGTTCCTACGTGATGCTTTCTGAGAGAACGTAGCAGAAGTTATAGACCTTGGAAATAAAATAAACTATCTCTCTCTCTCTCCTGCTTGCTGAAGTGAAAGAACTGCTCTATTGTCCTGAAAGCAGTGAGTGCCTGGCACATCCTGTGCTGGGAACCTGAAATGGTGCTGGGTCTGCAGAGAAGGTAGACAAGCTTGCCAGAGAAAACCATCTCAAGTCTAGAAAGAAGAAGTACCAAAACGAAAGCCTGAACTGCAGAAAGATATTCCAGTCCATCAAAGATCCTTATCCTTGTATTTTCTATTTTTATTTTATTTCCTTTCCGCCACCCTTTCCCCTCTGTATTGTTTGTCTGTGTGTGTAGAGAGGGGGGGCAAATTAGGAAGGCGGTTTGGGAAGGGGGTAGTAGATAGTTAAATTTTCTGTCCATTTAATTATAATACTGTACATAATAAAAGGTTACTTGTGTTTTAAAATTACAAACCTGGTGACTGTAGTTTATTGGGCTCAACCAAGGACCTTGGGTATTTTAAATAAATTCATCTGTGTTGCGACTCCGGGTCAAATGGGGCTGGAATTGACCGCACACTAGCCCAGGGTGTCGTGACACAAGAAAGATTTTTTGTAACCTTCCCTTTTTTGTGATTATCTTTTTGTGATTATGTTAATATGTAACCTCGTGTTGACTACTGTACTGTATATCGCTAATTGATCACCAATTAAAGCTTTTCCTACTTCTGCATCCCTTAATTTTTTTCTGCTTGTAATGAAAATGTTTGATTTTCCTCAATATTCCTTCATAATTGTGGTTTCCTGTTCCTGGAAAACGTCCAAGTAAACCGACACACTTGTACTTCTGCTCTTTAATCTTTGCCCTGCTAAAAAATAAAGCACTTTCACGGGATGCTGGGAAATAAATAGGAGAAAATTCACTGGTGGGGCAGGGAGGAAGCATGCAGAGTACTTCAAACAGAAACTATAACGTAAATCCTTTAAAAAGAAATGAATGGTTGCCCAGCGGGATCAAAGCAAAAATGCAGCCAACGTAGAATCAAATTAAAGCTGAACTATAATACTAGAGTATGGACCTGGTTATTCTTGGAATCTGCCGGCAGGATTCTCAAGACCAGACATGACTGTTGGAGACCTGGCTGATTGCACTGCATTTGTAAGACATGAATTCAACCGCAATGTGTATGTTTAAAATAAAGGTGCATTTGGAACAAGATTTGTGACTTAAATTTGAAACAGAAAACCGACAGCCGCGAGGTTTTGAGTCGCTGAAGGGAAATAAAAGTTTCTTCGGTTTGGCTGTAAAGCTGCGGGCTGCCGTCAGGGTTTGCCACGAGAATGAGGCTGACTCGAGCTGACTGAGGTACAATTGTGCCAGAATCTTACCAGCCCTTTGGAGACAGTCTGGATGTGGAAGCGACAGTAAAATGGCAACAGGAGCGAGGAAAGCCCCAGGGTGCTCCCGCCACCTTGGGATATCAAGAAAGGCAGGAATGGAGCTGCCTGGCTGGACGCCAACCAGCCAGTCAATCCAACTACTTGGCGCGTTGACAGCATTTTATCATGGCTCCGGGATTTTACTGGTGTTGAAATGGTCCCGCGCCCTCCCCACCACAGGCCGCAGGACGAGACCAGTAGCCACATTTAAACAGAATGGCATGACTTCTCAGGAGTGGGTGGGGGGGGGGGGCTTCCGTCCGAGAGACTCCATGTTCAACGGAGGACCACTCCATTGCAACAAATTGCCACTAGAGTGTTGAGCCCCCCCCCAAATCACAAGGACCAACCTGCCTGGACTTGGCATGGCTAAAACTTTCTTATCAGCTCTTCAAGGTTGCTTCAACATGGAGGCACGCACTGCTTCCCCCCTGCAACAGTAGCCAACTTTCTTGATAGTTCTGTCAAAACTGCGCAGCTGCCAGTCCTCTGCCTGGGCCAGCAGCTCAGAGGGGAACGCCGCCATCCTTAATTTGACAGTGGTCGCAGTGGTGGCCTCTTAAGTGGCTGCCACCTGTAAAAGTGCCGCTGCGGTCCCACTGTCAACCAATATGCTATTGGAACACGCATTTATTCATATTATCAGGGTCCAGAGTGTATCGGTAAAATTCCAACCATGTTCCTGTTCCTTATAGTCGCTGTTACTACTGGACAAGAAAGTCCCACAGTGGAACCCTGGCTCAGAAAACTCTAACTTTTTGTTTTGTTTAAAAGCCGCGGAGGAACAGAATCACAAAACTCTCAATTAGTTTTTAACAGCAAGAAAAATTAACATTTATTAAACATGAAAAGTTTGATTATCATATAATAGTCTTCAGCCCCTTACCTTCGTAAATGTACACAGATTTCAAGGCTATACAATAATAAACTTTATTGTCACAAGTAGGCGTACGTTAACACCGCAAGGAAGTTACTGTGAAAATCCCCTCGTCTCCACACTCGGGCGCCATTCGGGTACACAGAGGGAGAATTCAGAATGTCCATTTCACCTAACAAGTACATCTTTCGGGACTTCTGGGAGGGAACTGGAGCTTCCGGAGAAAACCCACGCAGACACGGGGAGAATGTGCAGGCTCCGCACAGTCAGTGACCCAAGCCGGGAATCGAACCTGGGACCCTGGCGCTGTGAAGCAGCAGTGCTAACCACTGTGCTACTGTGACACCCAAGGATCACATCCCATTCAGAAACCAAATTGCAGAAGCTACTCAATTGATTTTCCATACAATTCATAGAATCCCGACAGTGCAGGAGGAGGCCATTCAAGTCTGTGCCAGCCCTACCCAGGCCCACCCTCCCGCTCTAGCCCCGTAACCCCCTAACCCCACCTAGCCTGCACACCTTAAGACTGTGGGAGGAAACTGGAGCACCCAGAGGAAACGCACACAGACATGGAGAAAAAGTGCAAACTCCACACAGACAATCACCGAGGCCAGAATCAAACACGGGCCCCTGGCGCTGTGAGGCAAACAGCGATAACCACTGTGCCACCATGATGTCATCCATGGATTTCTTCTCAAGTTCCCCCCAGATGATTGTCATATGAATGTTTCCAAACTGCACCCTCAAAGTGACACACTTTAAAATCTTCTCTCAAACAATGCTTTCCATCAGCTGCTTGCATTAAGAATCCACTCCAGGTTTTCCAACTACCTTTCACATAAAGCTTCCGCTCCACTTTTAACAAGTAACCCAGCACCAGGTACTCTACCTCTCCTTCCAGGTGTCTTTTATCTTGAATTGCAATGTGGAAATGGAAATCGCTTATTGTCACAAGTAGGCTTCAAATGAAGTTACTGTGAAAAGCCCCTAGTTGACACATTCCGGCGCCTGTTCGGGGAGCATCTAAAATTCTAACACAAACCCAGGTATTCAGTCCCCAACAGAATACTATTGTTTCAAACATTGGAAATAAGTTCACCAAATCTAATGATTTTGTCAGATATGTGGGTTGTCTAGCCAACCTCATCAGCTCTTCTCTTCCAAGGTCTGACTTTAATTTCGATAAACAGTATCCTGTTTCCAAAGACAGTTCCTCTTTGATCCTTCTTACTTCAATATTCCTAGAGCTTCTTTCCATTCCCTGGCTTCGAGAGCTAATTGTCCTTTAGTTCTCCTGGAGCTTACTTTCATGCACTTTACTGCATTGTATGGCTTCTCTGCTTCTCACGGAGCTGAGAACTGATAACCCTCTCGCTTCCTATCCCCAACTGCTATAAATCCAGCTAAAACCAAAAGCATTCCTACCTTAAAGGTGCCCCTGGTTACTAAGCAATGACTTTATATTTCTTCCAGCTTGTTTACTTTTCATGCCCTCTCTAAGCAAAATAGAAACACAGTATTGTCTGACCAAGCCCCCACACATACAAACAACTTTGTCTAGCATGAATCTAACTATCTGTTTACCCTTCCTTACACAAAATCACCAAATTAAATCTCTACCTTATTTATGATATTTAACAATATAAATCTAGATCCCTTAAAACTACCTCGGTTTTCCTGGTACTCGGTAAGATGCCACATGGAGTATTGTGTTCAGTTCTGGGTGCCACACAACAGGAGGGATATCCTGGTTTTGGAAAAGATACAGCTCAGAGATCATCAAAATGATTCCTGGTCCTAAAGGGTTAAAACTTGAGAAGAGGGGGTATCATGGACTGGGGGACACCAGGAAACAGTTCACTGACAAACCTTTCTTCAAATTTAAGCCACGCAACTTGATTCTATTCGTCAAGGCATTGCCGTAGGGATTGAACCAGGGAATGACGGCCCACCAAGTTTTTACTTTGCTGAAAAAGAATGCAATGCTTGGGCATGCTCTTTCTATCTGCAAAGGACAGGGCTCTGTGTGTCAATATACGTACCTTCTAGCACGTGTAAGAGATCCATGTTTGTGGGTTGGTATAGCACTGGGGCTGGTATAGCACAGGGCTAAATCGCTGGCTTTTAAAGAAGGCCAAGGCAGGCCAGCAGCACAGTTCAATTCCCGTACCAGCCTCCCCGAACAGGCGCCGGAATGTGGCAACTAGGGGTTTTTCACAGTAACTTCATTTGAAGCCTACTTGTGACAATCAGCGATTTTCATTTTTCATTTCATTTCATGTTTAAAGCCCGACTGATAGTTTTATACGTGGTCCTTGTGGAGTACAGGTTTCCCTGCTGAGGGGCGGGTGAACTCCATTTAGCATTTGTATAAAAGGTCGGCCAGAGAGAAACGTGGTAGGGGTCTACTGGGAAGTGCATATATCGTTATTGGAAAGTTCTTTATTTTACTTGGTTTGGACTCCCCCTTATTAAAAGAGGGTTATTGTAAACTCCTCTACAAGAGAAACCATTTCCATGTACTATGGAAACACTGTCACAACATGAATCACATTAACAATTGTTGTTTGCAATTACATACCAATGTTAACAGAATAAAATACCAATGTTAACAGAATAAAATATCCCAAAGGGCTTTGCAGAGGCAGAACCAATCGCAGAAGGATTAAAAATGGTGACTGAAGGCATGCTGAAAGAGGTCAGCCTTGAGGAGGCACTTGAAGGAAAGGAGAGACGTAGCACGAGAGGAGGGTTTAGGGGAAGCATTCCAGAACAGGGCCAGAGTCACTAATACGGTCGGACGCCACAAGTATATGCAGGGGAAGTTAGAGTCGGGAAACCCAGCGTCAGGCATTCTCACTCTTCTTTTTCCTCGCCTTTACACTAGAAGCTCAGCGTTCTCCAGGCACACAGAAATATCTGCCCGTGGAGTACTCTGAAAGAAAAACTAAATTATTCACTGACCCGGTGCAGTATTGAGGTCACCATGTTAGTTTGTACTTCACTGTGGAAAATAAATCAACCTAATCAAGCTCGCATGCTAGTGCCTTCCAGGCCTGAGGTGATTTTATGTAAGCCAGTGTTATAATTGCCCTTATTCTTCAGAGGCTTCAGCTATTGTTTTCAAATTGTTTTCTAGTGTGAAGATGATTTTACTGGTTACATTTTCAGAGAGACCATGAATAGGATCAAACATTGTCCACGCTGTATCCAATCAGCTTATAAAGGGACATTAATAATTGCATTTTGACATGTTAACATGGAAAGAAATATATGAGGCAGGATTCTCCATCGGCCGATGCTGAAATCTGTGGACAACGCACACAGTAGGCCCTACAGCGGGGCGCCGGACGGGAGCCGCAGAGTGTTCCGCAGGCAAGGGCAGTGCCAGCTGACGGTACCCCTGGCAGCAGGGACGGGTGCCAGGGCCAGAGGTGCCCTCCATCTGCAGATGCCCGGAGGTGAATCACGTGAAAAAAAATAATGAAAGAGATTGAATATTCGGTGGCTTTCCCGACATTGGCTCCGTCAGGATTCCCACCGGAAGCAACACTTTGAAACATGACGGTAAGATTCCGCCCATTGTTTCTCTCCACCGATGCTGCCAGAACTGCTGAGTTTAGCCAGCATTTTCTGTTTGCACTTTGGATTTCCAGCATCCACAGTACTTTTCTCAAACGGAGAATTTTGCCTTGAGTTAATAGAGCAAAGGTCAGCGCTCGGTGGAAGCAGAACTGAAAAACAAGTAAGGGGGTTGAGGGGGACCTACATGGGAGGGGGGGGGGGGTGCGTGGGGGTTGTACTACAGTAAATTGAGGGAACAAAAAATCAAAAGGGGGGTCAAAGTGGAGAGAGTTTAGCTTAGAGTGTTCACCTTCGGGCAGCTGGGCAGTCTGTGGAAATAAATTGGAAAACATGCAGACGATGCCTGAGTTTGGGTTATATCGTGCACGAGAGGCAAAAATAAATGATTTACATTCCTGTGGCAGAGAAAAAGAATTGGTACTTTATGGGCAAATTGAGCGCCAAACAAGATTTTGTACCTGGCTATTGTGGGTGTTGTGTTATGTACTCTGGGATAACACAGGCTGCAACTCAATGCAGCTTTGAACAAAAGATACTCCAGACTTTGAAGTAAGTTCAATGTGATTTATTGAACCATTAGCACAGTTCTCTATGAGTTTGACTCTCCTGCTAATCTTGCTACAGTAACTCAGTCTAACTAACCAGTCTGCTCTAAGCCACGTGGTGGGTGTGATGCTTCTGATCTGCCCCTGACCGACTCTCTAAGTGTCGCCTGTGGAAAGAGACAGAGCATGTGTGCCCTGTCCTTTTATATGGGTTGTGTAATGCCCCCTTGTGGTAATGCCACCACTGGGTGTCTTGACTGCCCATTGGTCGTGTCCTATTCTATTTGTTCATTAGCTGTATGTCTGCATGTCATGATGTCTCTGGTGCTCCCTCTAGTGTTTACTTAGTCATAGTGTATTTACATTAACCCCTTGTGTATATACAGTGATGCATATCACCACCGTGGGTAAATTTATCAATTGGTTTACTAAAGCCCAGTTAATACGTGATGGGTGATTTTCTTTTTTTGTCAAAAGTAAGTCCATCTGGAAGTCTTCTGCCCATCCAAGCAGTCATCTGAACCGCCAATCATTACAAGCAATGCTGCAAGGTGGTTAGCAGTTGGTGGATAAGCAGGTCTAATTTGAAACTTTAGCTCTGGTGCCATCTAGCACCCAGTATCCCGCTAGTGGAACTGCCTTTTCTTCCTGTGATGTGATGATGTGGTTTCATAGTAGCATTGTGATAGATCCAATGGCAGACAGCAGTGTTTCCATTTTCACAGTGGTTTGCATCTGCCGCTCTGCATTTCATCCCCTGCCAGACTCTTCCTAGTCTACATCTGTTTATCCATCTGATAATAATTGGGATGGGATTTAACATCACAAGTAACCCAATTTTATGGATGCTGTAGCCAACTTCATTCCACACCCTCGAGTGTCACATAAACATAAAACAAGCCTTTAAAGTGTGAGCAGCATCCATCTCCAATCAAAACTAAAAGGCAGCCACAATAAATGTGCATTAACAATAACCAGATCTGACTCTTTTTGTCCACAGATAAATGAGTAGTTGAACTGTGTACAGTTTCTTGGCATTTTACCTTAGCGAGCAGTCATATGTTCTCAATCATGTAGCACACTGGTGCATCTTGAAGGTCGCGCTGTAGGTTGTAGCAAATGAGGTGTTGTAAAGTACCAATTCAATAAAGGAATTTTCCAGAATGTACTTGCATTGAAATGTCGCTTGTCTCCACCTGAACCAAAAAGGTGGCAGCGTACATCACTTTATGCCCTCGAAACACAGACCCTAATGCAATGGGAGCTTTACTTTGCATATAATCATGTTGGGCTTGAGCTGGGAGCAATTTAAGATTATGCTATGAATGTAATTTTACAGTTTTGCTGGCACAAGGTTATCTCGCCCACTACCAACACATATCAGAATATTGAATAGGAGCTGACCATGACTTTCTGATATGCATTGGCAGCAGGTAGGATTCCACGCTGAAGGCATGGTGGTGCAATGGTTAGCACTGCTGCTTCATGGCGCTGAGGACACGGGTTCGATCCCATCCCCGAATCACTGTCCATGTGGAGTTTCCACATTCTCCCCGTGTCTGCGAGGGTCTTACCCCCACAACGATATTATGACAAAGATTTGTTTAGATTGGGAACTCTAATATGTTGAAGTGTAATTGGAAAGTTTGGGCTTCATATGTGGAAGTGAATGGTTTTTATGCTCATGTTAAAAACCTATCTTACCCTTGGACCCACTGGAGTGTAGAAATGCCATTTATTCAGATCACGGGCGAAATTCTCCGGAAACGGCGCGATGTCCGCCGACTGGCGCCCAAAACGGTGCAAATCAGTCGGGCATCGCGCCGCCCCATAGGTGCGGAATGGCATCTTTGGGGGCCGAGCCCCAACCTTAAGGGGCTAGGCCCGCGCCGGACGAATTTCCGCCTCGCCAGCTGGCGGAAAAGGCCTTTGGTGCCCCGCCAGCTGGCGCGGAAATGACATCTCCGGGCGGCGCATGCGCAGGAGCGTTAGCGGCCGCTGACGGCATTCCCGCGCATGCGTAGTGGAGTGAGTCTCTTCCGCCTCCGCCATGGTGGAGACCGTGGCGAAGGCGGAAGGAAAAGAGTGCTCGGTGGGCCCCGATCGCGGGCCAGGTCACCGTGGGGGCACCCCCCGGGGCCAAATCGCCCCGCGCACCCCCCCCACCCCCCCAGGACCCCGGAGCCCGCCCGCGCCGCCTTGTCCCGCCGGTAAGGTAGGTGGTTTAATCTACACCGGCGGAACAGGCATTTTAACAGCGGGACTTCGGCCCATCCAGGCCGGAGAATCGCGGGGGTGGGGGCCCGCCAACCGGCGCGGCGCGATTCCCGCCCCCGCCGAATATCCGATGCCGGAGAATTCGGCAACCGGCGGGGGCGGGATTCACGCCAGCCCCCGGCGATTCTCCGACCTGGCGGGGGGTCGGAGAATCTCGCCCCACATGTTAGATACACAATAGTTTTGTAATTTTTCCTTCCTGCAAGCATGATGACACATATTGTGAGGGTTTACATCTGAGACTGCAATGTACAGTGCCGTGGCTGGTATTTCCAAGCTTTTGATTACATTTCATGAGCGTCAAATGTTGCTGAGTGTCAGCCTTGCAGGGAAATGAGTCACAGTCTAAATGACCCTTTGTTTTTTTAGGAGCCGTCTACTCCCTTTGAATACTGTCAGGAAGAATGACCTCACACCCCAGGCGTTGCTGTTTAGTGGCTAACAGCTTTGCTAACCTCACAATCTCATCACCTTACATTGCAGCCTGCGCTGCCAAGTATCACAAACATGTCTCTGGGTACAAGATGTAGCTTTGAATTTCTTTCCACCTGATAGGTCTACAATGCAGTCCAGTCAAACATTCCGCCGCCCACCAAAACACGCTAAACTCAAGGAGCACATCCACGGTTTCCATTAATAGGGATTACGGTTCCAAATAAAATTTGAAGAGCAGGATTTCTTTCATAAAAGGCTGAAACTCTCATTTAAAGTATTTATATTTAAATTATTTATATGGTTTCCGATTACTTTACCTGTTTGTTGCCTCATTCCACGTACCATCTGACGCACGGTGGCAGCCGTGTGTACCATTTACAAGATGCACTGCAGCAACTCACCGAGGCTCCTTCAACGGCACCTTCCAAACATATGGTGCGGGATTTTCCATTTCTCGGCGCAGCGGCCCACGCTGTCAGCAGGATTCTCCATTTCCGCAGCCGGCCAATGGGGTTTCCCATTGTGGGGCCCCCCCCCCACGCCGTCGGGAACCCCACGGGCATGTGTGCGCTGCTGGCGAAGCGGAGGATCCCACCGATGGAGAATCCCGCAGACGATCTCTACCACCTGGAAGGACAAGGGCTGTAGACACATGGGAACACCATCGCCTGATAGTTCCCCACCTCCGAGCCAGACACCATCCTGACTTGGAAATATATCGTGGTTCCTTCATTGTCTCTGGTTCAAAATCCTGGAATTCCCTCTCGATCAGCACTGCGGGTGTATCTACACCACATGGACTGCCGCGGTTCAAAAAAGGGCTCACCATCACCTTCTCAAGGGCAATTCAGAATGGATAATAAATGCTGGCACAGCCAATGACACCCACATCCTTGACAAAGAAAACTCAGTAACCAGCCTCTAATATGTGTGCAGTGAATTGGATTGACTCCCTGTCCAGTTTTCCCACTTATCCTGTGGGAAAATCTCTGACTATAACTGACTCTACTCCCTGTACACACACGACTGCATGGCAAAACTTGGTTCCAACTCCATCTACAAGTTTGCTGACGATACAACCATAGTGGGCCGGATCTCGAATAACGATGAGTCCGAATACAGGAGGGAGATAGAGAACCTAGTGGAGTGGTGTAGCGACAACAATCTCTCCCTCAATGCCAGCAAAACTAAAGAGCTGGTAATTGACTCCAGGAAGCAAAGTACTGTACACACCCCTGTCAGCATCAACGGGGCCGAGGTGGAGATGGTTAGCAGTTTCAAATTCCTAGGGGTGCACAACTCCAAAAATCTGTCCTGGTCCACCCACGTCGACGCTACCACCAAGAAAGCACAACAGCGCCTATACTTCCTCAGGAAACTAAGGAAATTCGGCATGTCCACATTGACTCTTACCATCTTTTACAGATGCACCATAGAAAGCATCCTATCGGGCTGCATCACAGCCTGGTATGGCAGCTGCTCGGCCCAGGACCGCAAGAAACTTCAGAGAGTTGTGAACACCGCCCAGTCCATCACACGAACCTGCCTCCCATCCATTGACTCCATCTACACCTCCCGCTGCCTGGGGAAAGCGGGCAGCATAATCAAAGATCCCTCCCACCCGGCTTACTCACTCTCCCAACTTCTTCCATCGGGCAGGAGATACAGAAGTCCGAGAACACGCATGAACAGACTCAAAAACAGCTTCTTCCCCACTGTCACCAGACTCCTAAATGACCCTCTTATGGACTGACCTCATTAACACTACACCCTGTATGCTTCATCCGATGCCGGTGCTTATGTAGTTACATTGTGTACCTTGTGTTGCCCTATTATGTATTTTCTTTTATTCCCTTTTCTTCTCATGTACTTAATGATCTGTTAAGCTGCTTGCAGAAAAATACTTTTCACTGTACCTCAGTACACGTGACAATAAACAAATCCAATCCAATCCACATCCTGAGTCAGCAGTAATTCAGCATGTAGGATTATGAAGGGTCGGTGCAGCTTCAATACAGGTTTTTAACATTTGTGAAAGCCCAATTTTAGCTCACGGATGTGCATCATTGGGCCACTGGCTCATATTATCTTTCATGTTGCAAATGCATCGACCACATTAGCTGCCTGTTGAACTTGGTGGGAAGCCATTAGCTTGCCTGAAATTGTTCAGCTAGAGGCCATCACATACACCCAGAGAAATTGAACCTGACATATTGGTAAATTGTTAGAAAGGGGTTGGGAGATCTGAGGTCGGGGAAATGTAAGGTTTCCTTCAAGGATCCAAAGTAACATCCTTCCTGATTCTAGTCCATTCTACTATGAGAGTGGATTTTTGTGGAATCAGTCATGCGATGGTAATCCAGTAATGGAAGCCCTCAGGGTTATGCCAACCCACAGAGTGAAATAGCAAGCATTTGTTTTTCAACATTCCAGTTTTAATTTGAAGGGTAGGGGGCGAGATTCCCCACTCACGCGCCAGTTGGGAGAATCGCCTGGGCCACCAAATTTTCCCGGTACGCCGGCCCGACGCCCTCCCGCGATTCTCCCAAGCTGCGGGAACAGCCCCGTCGAGTTCCGGAGAATCGCCGGAGACACCCAAAATGGTGATTCTCCGGCACCCCCGCTATTCTCAGGCCCAGATGGGCTGAACGGCCAGGCCAAAACGGCAGGTTCCCCCCGGCGCCGTCCACACCTGGTCGCTGCTGTCAGGAACAGCGCGGGAACGCTGGGGGGGCGGCCTGCGGGAGGGGGGCGGGGGGGGGCGGGAGGGAGAATCCTGCACCGGGGGGTGCCTCAAATGTGGCATGGCCCGCAATCGGTGCCCACCGATCATCGGGCCGCCCTCTCTGAAGGAGGACCTCCTTCCTTCCGCGGCCCCGCAAGATCCGTCCGCCATCTTCTTGCGGGGCGGACTCAGAGAGGACGGCAACCACACATGCACGGGTTGGCGCCGGCCAACCCGCGCATGCGCGGGTGATGCCAGTAATGCAGCGCCGGCCGCGTCATCTATGCGGCGCCGCCTTTACACGGCGCCAAGGCCTGGCGTGTGTAGATGACACAGCCCCGATCCTAGCCCATTGTCGGGGGCCTGAATCGGTCGGGATCGGGGCCGTTTCGCGCCGTCGTGAACCTCAACGGCGTTCACGACGGCGTGGGCACTTCGGTGCGGGAGTGGAGAATCCCGCCCAGGATGTTTAAAAGCCTTGAAGCTTGACAAGTCCTTTTTTCCAGGTGTTTTTGACCGTTCCTCTTAACGCTTTTGACAGGTCCTCTTGACAGCTGCTTTTGACAGTTCCAATGAGTTTGACAGTTAATGGGTTCTTGCTCATTTTACACACATTAATTCCTACTTTGAAGAATTCCAAATGGTACCTGACCTCCGCAAAGGGCACCTGCCTCACCTATAGGTGTCCTGGGACCATATTCAAAGGGATACCCTGGGCTACCCACAGAAATGCACAAGTTCAGACCTGTTCTTACCAGGCCTACTCTGCACACTTTGGGTTTGACACTCTTGGGTAACCAACATCTGAGTGGAGGCAGCTGATGATTTAAATGAAAACAGAAAATGCTGGACTATCTCAGCAGATCTGACAGCATCTTTGGAGAGAGAATGGAGTCTGGAAGACTCTTCCGTCATAACATTCCAGCACCCTCAGTAATTTGCTTTTATCTTGGTGATTTAAATGGCCAGCTGCCTCTGTGAAACACATAGACATGAAAGGCAAACTGCCTCCATTCCATCCCCCACAAAAATGGGAAGTGGCATGTTTGGGGGCTGTGATTACTGGGATCATCCACCATTTTCACCACCTCAGTCATGCTGAAAATCCAGGCTACTATCCCGTCTAGTTGAGAAGTCATCCATGGGTGAAAGCTAGGCTTTCCAAGGCATTGATGGTCAGAAAAACCTAAGTTAGGCCTTCTTGTGTTATAGGCCCTGGAGAGTAAGTATTTGCATGTTTGGAAGAGATGCTTCCTGTTACATCATGGCGCTAATTAGTTTCTGCCATAGGTTGAGTCAATGGTAAATCAGTTCTATTTTTCTGTGACGGATTTGAGACAGTGGTTTCTGCGAGCGTGTGTTCTTGTTCACAGCCTAAATGTTCCCCCCAAATGGGTGGTGGTTCAGAGAGAATCCAGGCCACTTTCTTCCATGTTTTCCAGAACGTATTCAATCAACTTGTTTCTTTCCTTCTGCATATTAAGTTCCTGCCAAAAGGTGCAAGAGAGAGGATTACCAATGCAGCCAGGCTTTTGTAACAACTTTTCTATTTGCAAATTGAACTCTTCGTAATCTACTGAAACTCAACAAATTGTACCTCGTCATTCATTGTGATCATTGTCAATTGCTTTAGATTGGTTCATGTACCTTACCCTGTATCCACCTTGCACCCACCGACCTCCATTGCTTTCCATTCCAAAATCTGGCTGCTGTTGTAAACTTCCATTCCTCCTGTCACTCCTCCATTGAGGGTGTAGCCTTCCACCATCTTGTGCTCTAGAACTATCTGCCTACTCCTTTCCACCTTGCTATCCTTTATCCCACTTTCAAAACTATTATAACCCACAAGTGTTATGGGGACTGCCATGAGCCTTGCAGAGTATGAACTCCCCCATTAAGTGGGCGGGGGGGGGGGGGGGGCGGGGGGACAGCACGGTAGCATTGTGGATAGCACAATTGCTTCACAGCTCCAGGGTCCCAGGTTCGATTCCGGCTTGGGTCACTGTCTGCGCGGAGTCTGCACATCCTCCCCGTGTGTGCGTGGGTTTCCTCCGGGTGCTCCGGTTTCCTCCCACAGTCCAAAGATGTGCAAGTTAGGTGGATTGGCCATGATAAATTGCCCTTAGTGTCGGGTGGGGTTACTGGGTTGTGGGGATGGGGTGGAGGTGTTGACCTTGGGTAGGGTGCTCTTTCCAAGAGCCGGTGCAGACTCGATGGGCTGAATGGCCTCCTTCTGCACTGTAAATTCTATGATAATCTATGATAATCATTCGATACCTGGCGACTCTAAGCATTCGGACATAGACAATATAGAAAGAAGGTAAATTCACTGACTGCCCTAATTGGGACAGAGCCAGCGTAAAGAGCATAGTAAAGAGAAATCGGCAACAGTCCCCACAACCCAAAGATGTGCAGTGTAGGTGGATTGGCCGTGCTAAATTGCCCCTTAATTGGAAAAAAAGAATTGGGTACTCTAAATTTATTTTTTTTAAGTGGGCAGGGGACCTCTAAACAATGCACAGTTGTAGGGTATATAAAGCCGGCCAATTTGCCACTGGCAAGGCAGACCCAGTAGAGATCTACCGTGTGATGTATATAATAGTGATTGTAAATAAACTAAGTTTCTTCGAACTACTTGGTGTGTACTCGTTCGTGGCCTTTAAAAAAAACCTTCCTCCACCATACTGTGGTTCATCTCCTCAAAACACCTCATAGTCCCTTCTCAATGTCCTGTCCATTCATTTATGAAGTGCCTTTGGCTCTGCTAAAGTGTAAATTGTTGCAGCAACCTTGATTTTGATTTTGAGACTAATCTCCAATGACTGTCCGAAGTTCCACAATTAATGGACTCAGCCTAGTTCTTTGCACATTCCCTAGTATTCAAAATTAACCTCTCTCACGCACACTGAAGAAATGTTCCAATGTTGCAGTTAATTTCAATTGTGAGTCCTGTCCCTTCAAGACACAATTAAGAATATTGCCGGTATCTGTATGTTGCCTAGAAATCATATCAGATTTACAAAGCTTTCCTTTACAGGTGGGAGAACTACATGCTTCATATTTGCTCCTTGTGGTTCTTACCAAGTCAATCAAAAAACTAACCTCAGCTACCACTGCGAATGTAAGTGGGTATCTTGGCAATTAAAGCTATTGTCATTCTCTGAAATATAATGAACTGTCCCAGATGAATACTTAAAAATTGGCTTCAGGTCTAAACATCTGGATAATCAAAGGCTGAACAGCAATCCAAATGTTTGGCTTTTCTCAAATTGGCTCAGCTCAGGCATCGCTGTGCATATTAATGGAAAAGATTTCACCCATGATTGTCCGTGCTTTACAGTAACATTAAGAACACAGATAAACTGTTCAGTGCCTTAAGCCTACCTTGGTTGTCCTACATTTTAATTCAATTTGTTTAATGTTTATCCATGTTCTCTAATATCCTGACTTCTCAAGTGAATATCTATCTCGTTTTAAGCATATCAGTTGACTATACACTTGGGGCATTCTAGGGCAGTGTGCGCCGCATTCTCATAATCCTTTATATGAAAAAGTTATTTCTCAAGTTGTTTTTAACCCTAAAAATCACATGGGATTTGGGGTGGGCTAGCTAGATGGATACAGAACTGGCTTGGTTATGGAAGACAGAGAGTAGCGGTGGAAGGGTGTTTTTCTGAATGGAGTTAGTGGTGTTCCGCAGTGATCAGTGCTGGGATCTCTGTTTTTTTAATATACATATATATAAATGATCTGGATGAAATTGTAGCTGATCTGATTAGCAAGTTTGAAGATGACATGAAGATTGGCAGAGTTGCTGATAGTGCCGAGGATTGTCAGAGGATACAAGAGGATATAGATAGATTGGAGATATGGGCGCAGAAATGGCAGGTGGAATTTAATCGGGATAAATGCGAGGTGATGCATTTTGGAGGATCAAATCTAGGTCTGAATTATACTGTAAATGGCAAAACCCTTTGGAACATTAACATATAGAGGGATCTGGGTGTGCAGGTCCACAGTTCCCTAAAAGTGGCAACACAGGGGCCAAGGTGATTAAGAAGGCATATGGCATGCTTGCCTTCATCAGCTGGGACATTGAGAACAAGAGTTGAGAAATCATGTTGCAGTTATATAAAACCTTGGTTAGGCCACATTAGGCGTGCAGTTCTGGTCACCACATTATCAAAAGGACATGGAAGCTTTGGAGGGAATGCAAAGAAGGTTCACTAGGTTGTTGCCTGGTCTTGAGGAGAAGTTGAATAAACTAGGATTGTTTTCACTGGAAAGATGGAGGCTGAGGGGAGACCTGATAGAGGGCTACTAAATTATGAGAGGCATAGACAGGGGGGACAGTCAGATGCTTTTTCCATGGGTTGAAGTGTCAATTACAAGGGGGCACAGGTTCAAGGTGAGAGGGGGAAAGTTTAAGGGAGATGTGCAGGGTATGTTTTTCACACAGAGAGTGGTGGGTGCCTGGATCGTGCTGCCAGAGGATGTGGTGGTAGCAGGCACATTAGCAACATTTAAGAGGCATCTGGATGGGTACATGAATAGGGAGGAAATAGAGGGATACGGACCGAGTAAGGGCAGAAGGTTTGGTTTTTAGTTAGGGCATCATGATCGGCACAGGTTTGGATGGCCGAAGGGCCTGTTCCTGTGCTGTACTTTTCTTTGTTCTTTGTTCTAACTGATTCGGGCCCCTTGTATTTCATTACTAGGCCTTGATCCATCCCTGAAAACCACAACAATTGTAAAGGTGGTTAAACCTGGAAAGAGCCCTGCAGGTGAAAAGTGACCTTTTATCTTCCCAAACAATCCCACCTGTACCACGTGACACAGGCTCAGTCACTTTTGTGATGGGCAATAGCTTTCATGGCTGGTAAAGGGGGTGAAAATAGAGGGAAACCACAAATGGACATAGTCAGGCCCAATGTTTCATTTGAGTCCAGTGAGTGCTTTGGTCAAGTGGTCACAATTGGCTCAGAGAAAGAAAGTCCCGGCAGCCATTTATCGAAGGTAGATTCTGGGTGTGATTTTCCAGCCCTTCCTGCTGGTGGCTGAACGCTCCGGCTGGGGTACATTCAAGTCAAAAAGTGCCCATTTTTCCATGAAACCACAATAGGCATTGTTCTCCCCAATCACTTCATCTACTTAGAGCTGAAATATCACATTGCAGTTGTGGGGAAATCTCAATTTGGAGTAAAACCCAGATTTGTCAGATTTCCACTCCACTAAAGCAGCCTAACAATTGCTGAGAGGAAGGTCTGGCAGCATCCGTGGAGAGAGAAACACATTTAAGGCACTGGATTCTGACCAGGAAATAGGAGCCAGGATTGCATCTGAGTCCTGAGCTCACCCCGAGAGGGATCAGTCACTGAATTGAGATTTTCTCAAAGGTGGCCCTTTAATTGGCACCGAGACGGGTTCTTTGCCCAGTTGGAGGTGGCAGCCAGCCTCTTCAAGCTGGTGGGTGAAATCGGAGGCTTTCAGCTTCGGAGGAACCACAGGCTGCGGTAAAGAATGAGTGACGGAGCGGCAAGGTCGGCATGGATGCATACCCAGGTCTCTACTGTGAAGGGGAGGTGGTAGGGGAATTTCTCTAAAGAGTTGTCTTTGGCTGTACCCCCTTCCAGACAGACAGGCAGGGTCTGTAGATATGCCTGGAGTGCTGCACCCACCCCCCCTCTCCACCCCGATTTGCACTGGGTGTCCAACTCCAGGCAGCTAAACTGCCGCTTCTCATGTCAGGAAACTAGCGGCTGAAAATCTCAGTCAGCTTCCTGTCAAGGACCTGGAAGCAGCTCTTAATGAATCTAACTGGGTGCCTGGGGCAGGCATCCTGCCAGGCCCCGGACCAACCTCCCCTAAAATGGCCAGTGCCGGGAACGGGTCAAGGAATCAGCATACCAACCAGCATCAGTATTTTTGTGTTCCATCAACCTCTCCCCCGACCCCAGTCGCCCCCAAAATATTTCAGGTGTGTGACCTTTCAGCAGAACTGTATTTCATTCATTTCTTTAGGATTTGGGGGCGAGGATCAGAACAGCTAGCGCTCCTCTGACCTCCTTGGGAAATTATGGGCCAATCCTGCTCTGCAGTTCTTTGGGCATTCCAAAACCCTCTCAGCTACATACCTGAATGCGGAAAATTATTCCTTTAGCTCCCTGATAACAGCCACCTAGTACCCAACATCATCCCGTCTGCTGCATCTTCCTTTCCCTGATTGCTTCACGTGGATGACAGATGAGTCTTTCCCGATTTACCCAGGGATTTACACTGAACAGAACCTGACACCACCTGGATAGCTTTGATAGGCTTGACAGCGAGACAATTCCTTTACAGGTCCCTGGCATCTGGACAGTTTCTTGACAGTTGGACAGCTCCTTTACATTTCCTTGACATCTGGATACCTCTTTGACAGTTTGACAGTTCCAATGAGTTCTGCATAAAAAGTTCATAATTATGTTCACATTTAACAATCACAGCAGGTGCCTTACCTCTCGCAAAAGTGTCCCAGAACCCGAATACAAAGGGATATCCTGGCTTTCTAAATGCATCCTGCTAGTTCAGATTTCTTCTTACCTGTTCTAACCTGCACACTCAACATTCTACACTCCTGTCCTTCCAAAATCCCACTTCAGTGGAGGCAGCTGGTAATTTAAGTGGTACGATGCCTTCAGGAATTGCACATGTGCAAACCCTACCCACTGCAAAGGTGAGGAATTATCAGGTTCTAGGGTTGCACTTAGAAATTGCAGCCATTTCCACAATCGTCACCTCAGCAGAGAGATCCTCCATTGTGGAAAAGATCTGGCCGAGGTACTTACGAATCCCCTCCAATTACTATTCGTCCTCTACTAACTTAGAATCATCTCCCTTCAGAGATCCCACATGACATTTAACACTTCTGTTTTTACTCATCGAACATAGAACAGACAGTGCAGAAGGAGGCCATTCGGCCCATCGAGTCTGCACCGACCCACTTAAGCCCTCACTTCCACCCTATCCCCGTAACCCAATAACCCTTCCTAACCGTTTGTGCAATTTATCATGGCCAATCCACTTAACCTGCCCGTCATTGGAGGAAACCAGAGCACTCAGAGGAAAGCAACACAGACACGATGAGAACGTGCAGACGCCTCACAGACAGTGACCCAGCCGGGAATCGAACCTGGGACCCTGGCGCTGTGAAGCCACAGTGCTATCCACTTGTGCTACCGTGCTGCCCATATATTTGTTTTTTAAATATTTTTTCATGGAAGCATCACTGCCAATTTACATTGTGCTGTTTAATTAGCCTTTCCTCTCCGCAGACTATACTGTGAACTATACATTGTCCATTACGTTTATCTGATGTTTTCAATGAGTTTGTTAAGTATTTGCATGAGTGCAAACACACCACAATGAAGTCTGGAAACAATGAAACACTGGAGTATGTTGACAGTAAAAGAAAAATATTAATATTGGAACGCTGCAAAAACAAAGGTAGTGTTTTGAGAAGCTGTCCATGCATCTCTTTCTTTTTCAATTGATATGAATGATTTTGATCCAGAAATAAGAAATATGATAATGATGTTTTTACTGATATATAATTAAAGTGGATGACAAACTGTGTGTTTTGTTATGCTCTTGTCGTCGCATAAGCTGCTTCCTTGATGTGCACTCTGACAAAGGAAGGTTCAGACTTGGAGATAGCTTTAACACGTTTATTAAACTATTAACAATTCTCCTACTTGGATTCGACGCTACTGTTAATCCTGCTCTAGCTACTCAGACTGACGAACCAGTCTGCTACAATCCACGTGGTGGGAGTGATGTTCAACCAACCCTGTGTCTGTACTCATTGAGTCTCCACTGGAAAGAGACTGAGCATGTGTGATGTGTCCTTTTATATGGGTTGGTGTAATGCCCTCCTGTGGTAGTGTCACCTCTGTGTGTATCGTGACTGCCCATTGGTCGTGTCCTATCTTACTGACCTATTGGTTGACTGTGTGTCATGTCTCTGGTGTTCCCTCTAGTGTCTAGCTAGATGTAGTGTATGTACATTAATCCTTTGTGTACTTACAGTGATGTATATCACCACACTGTGTGCAGGAAGACATAAGCATGAGAGTTGGTAAATACTGCCCCCCGACTGTACAAAATTGTCATCATAGATTATGGACTCAAGTCTCTGGAGTTTGAATCTTGTGGGTCAGAGATGTGAGTGCTACCAGTGAACTAAAAATGTTCAAAAAAACCTTTTTTTTCCCCCAGCTTAAGTTGTTCTTTCGAATTAAATTTGCCATTTCTGCCATAATTCAGGATCTGATGCCCTTTGTATCGCTGGGGATCCAGAAATCCATCCAATATTCCCGCTGTGACTTCACCACGATATAGTGCACATTCACGATCATTTTCTTGTTTTTATATTCAATGACTCTGTGTTTATAGCCTAGAATTGTGACTGTCTATCTCGCTAGATCAGTGGTCCAATAAAATGCTTATTCTGTCAGCTTCCAAAATTGAGGGGAGTCACAAGAGGCCAGAAAGTAGCGCAAATTTTACCCTGGATCCCTGGTATCACTGCAGATTACCTGGATGTTAGACGGGGGAACATATACTGAGAGTTATAAGAGTAGGGATTCACCAATGAGTATGACCGAAGATATTGAACCAGAGAGTTATCTACATAAGTACACGTGCAAGATTCTAATAATTGTATTTCTCCTCTTTCTTGCTATTGTTTCTCTTTGCTTTATCTCTTCCTTGTGAGTTTTATTTTTCATGCTCTCGCCCTTGTTCTCTACCCCATAAGAGCTTAAAGATTTACAGAACTTGAATACAATTCAACCACAAAATGAAATTTTGTCTGTTAATATGAAGTGATGCTGATAAATATTTTCAAAAATGCACCAGGCTTGCTATCATACAATTATTTCCAGTTATATTCATTGCAAACGCAATGCAGTACATTGAACGGCTGAGTAACTACAAAGTAGAACATGTGGTAATGAATATTTTTGCAGAGGCATATTTCGATTTCGAACATTGGCAAGGATGCTATTCGCGTGGTCTGTTAGGTTATGCTCCTTGACGGTAAATGGTACGGCACTCCAGTAAGTAGCCTTGAAATTCAGTACCATATTAACCATTGCTCTCCTCGCTCTTTACTTCTGTTCCTTGTAAATGTTGGGCGGGATTTTCCGTCCCTCCAGCACCGTTTTCCGGCATGGCCTGCCCACGCCAGCATCAGGATTCTCCATTCCCGCAGTCGTCCAATGGGATTTCCCACTGTGGCCACCCCATTCCGTTGGGAAACCCACGGGTGTGGGTGCACTTCCGGCGAAGCAGAGCATCCCGCCGTTTTTTTCTGTCGCTCTGTGGGTTGTGTCCAGATTCTGTGGTGGTGACTGTCGAGTGTACGGAACAAGGTAGATGAGCTTGTGGCCCAGATTGTGACTGGCAGGTATGATGTGGTAGGCATCACAGAGACGTGGTTGCAGGGTGTTCAGGACTGGCATTTAAACATCCAGGGATTCACCATCTATCGAAAAGACAGAGAGGTGGGCAGAGGGGGCGGGGTTGCCTTGTTAATTAGGAATGAAATTAAATCAATAGCACTAAACGACATAGGGTCAGATGATGTGGAGTCTGTGTGGGTAGAGTTGAGGAACCACAAAGGCAAAAAAAACATAATGGGAGTTATGTACAGGCCTCCTAACAGTAGTCAGGACCAGGGGCACAAAATGCACCACAAAATAGAAAGTGCATGTCAGAAAGGCACGGTCACAGTGATCATGGGGGACTTCAATATGCAGGTGGACTGGGTAAATAATGCTGCCAATGGACCCAAGGAAAGGGAATTCATTGAATGTTTACAGGAGGGCTTTTTGGAACAGCTTGTGATGGAGCCCACGAGGGAACAGGCCATTCTGGACTTAGTATTATGTAATGAGCCAGACTTGATTAAAGATCTTAAAGTAAGGGAACACTTAGGAGGCAGTGATCATTATATGGTAGAATTCAATCTCCAATTTGAAAGAAAGAAGGTAGAATCAGATGTAAAGGTGTTACAGTTAAATAAAGGTAACTACGGGGGCATGAGTGAGGAACTGATGAAAATCGACTGGGAGCAGAGCCTAGTGGGAAAGACAGTAGAACAGCAATGGCAGGAGTTTCTGGGAGTAATTGAGGACACAGTACAGAGGTTCATCCCAAAGAAAAGAAAGGTTATCAGAGGGGGGATTAGGCAGCCATGGTTGACAAAGGAAGTTAGGGAATGCATCGAGGCAAAAGAGAAAGCCTATAATGTGGCAAAGAGTAGTGGGAAGTCAGAAGATTGGGAAGGCTACAAAAACAAACAGAAGATAACAAAGAGAGAAATAAGGAAAGGGAGGATCAAATATGAAGGTAGGCTAGCCAGTAACATTAGGAATGATGGTAAAAGTTTCTTTAAATACATTAAAAACAAACTGGAGGCAAAAGTAGACATTGGGCCGCTCCAAAATGACGCTGGTAATCTAGTGATGGGAGACAAGGAATAGCTGAGGAACTAAATAAGTACTTTGCGTCAGTCTTCAAATAGAAGACATGAGTAATATCCCAACAATTCAGGAGAGTCAGGGGGCAGAGTTGAATATGGTAGCCATCACAAAGGAGAAAGTGCTAGAGAAACTAAGATAAATCTCCGGGCCCAGATGGGCTACATCCTCGAGTTCTAAAGGAGATAGCTGAAGAAATAGTGGAGGCGTTAGTTATGATCTTTCAAAAGTCACTGGAGTCAGGGAAAGTCCCAGAGGATTGGAAAATCGCTGTTGTAACCCCCCTGTTCCAGAAGGGAACAAGGAAAAAGATGGAAAATTATAGGCCAATTAGCCTAACCTCGGTTGTTGGCAAGATTCTAGAATCCATTGTTAAGGATGAGATTTCTAAATTCTTGGAAGTGCAGGGTCGGATTAGGACAAGTCAGCATGGATTTAATAAGGGGAGGTCGTGCCTAACAAACTTGTTAGAGTTCTTTGAAGGGATAACAAATGGGTTAGACCAAGGAGAGCCAATGGATGTTATCTATCTTGACTTCCAAAAGGCCTTTGATAAGGTGCCTCACGGGAGACTGCTGAGTAAAATAAGGGCCCATGGTATTCGAGGCAAGGTACTAACATGGATTGACGATTGGCTGTCAGGCAGAAGGCAGAGAGTTGGGATAAAAGGTTCTTTTTCGGAATGGCAACCGGTGATGAGTGGTGTCCCGCAGGGTTCAGTGTTGGGGCCACAGCTGTTCTCTTTATATATTAACGATCTAGATGACGGGACTGGGGGCATTCTGGCTAAGTTTGCCGATGATACAAAGATAGGTGGAGGGGCAGGTAGTATGGAGGAGGTGGGGAGGCTGCAGAAAGATTTAGACAGTTTAGGAGAGTGGTCCAAGAAATGGCTGATGAAATTCAACGTGGGCAAGTGCGAGGTCTTGCACTTTGGAAAAAAGAATAGAGGCATGGACTATTTTCTAAATGGTGACAAAATTCATAATGCTGAAGTGCAAAGGGACTTGGAGTCCTAGTCCAGGATTCTCTAAAGGTAAACTTGCAGGTTGAGTCCGTAATTAAGAAAGCAAATGCAATGTTGTCATTTATCTCAAGAGGCTTGGAATATAAAAGCAGGGATGTACTTCTGAAGCTTTATAAACCATTAGTTAGGCCCCATTTAGAATACTGTGAGCAATTTTGGGCCCCACACCTCAGGAAGGACATTCTGGCACTGGAGCGGGTCCAGCGGAGATTCACATGGATGATCCCAGGAATGGTAGGCCTAACATACGATGAACGTCTGAGGATCCTGGGATTATATTCATTGGAGTTTAGGAGGTTGAGGGGAGATCTAATAGAAACTTACAAGATAATGAATGGCTTAGATAGGGAGGATGTAGGGAAGTTGTTTCCATTAGCAGGGGAGACTAAGACCCGGGGGCACAGCCTTAGAATAAAAGGGAGTCACTTTAGAACAGAGATGAGGAGAAATTTCTTCAGCCAGAGAGTGGTGGGATGTGGAATCCTTTGCCACAGAGGGCGGTGGAGGCCGGGACGTTGAGTGTCTTTAAGACAGAAGTTGATAAATTCTTGATTTCTCGAGGAATTAAGGGCTATGGAGAGAGAGCGGGTAAATGGAGTTGAAATCAGCCATGATTGAATGGTGGAGTGGACTCGATGGGCCGAATGGCCTTACTTCCGCTCCTATGTCTTATGGTCTTATGGTCTTATGGAGACATGTGAAGGACGGAAGAACCGTAAGTTGGAACTGGGACATGGAAGATTACAGACACGATTCAGTGGACTTAAAACAATGTCCGCCTTCAGACTCATTTGGCGGGGTGATTCTCGGAGGCAGCAGTGCTGAGAATCACCCCGCTAGGGCGGCATGTGGCGCAGTGGTTATCACTGGGACTACGGCGCTGAGGACCCGGGTTCAAATCCCGGCCCTGGACCACTATCCTCCCCATGGGTTTCACCCCCACAACCCAAAAATGAGCAAGTTGGGTGGATTGGCCGTGCTAAATTGCCCCTTAATTGGAAAAAAATAATTGGGTACTCTAAATTTATTTTTTTAAAGAATTACCCCGCTAATCAATGACCCTTTGTCATTGGGTTTGTCGAGTTTCTCCTCACCCAGGCTGCACTTAGTGAGATTTCCTGCTGTGGTGACAGTGCCAGGGTACCCGGGTGGCACTGTCAGGGTGCCATGCTGAGAGTGCCAGGGCGCCTGGTTGGTAAGCGTATTGCCAGGACACCACCCTGCCCTGTCCCCAACCATCCAAGGGTCTCTAACGCCCTGCCAGACCCCCGAGGTGCTATCACCCCTGGTCCACATTTATGTGGACCAGTACAAAACAACGCCCTGGCGAGGTCTCGCAGTCGCGGCCGTTGAGTCCCGGGCACTGGGTGTATCCAGCGCCAGATCTGGATCTCGTCCAGCGAGAGCAAGAGCAAGATCCAGATCGCGGCGGGCGGAGCAACTCGGGTGACTCAATTGGGCCGGCACCCAGCGTAGAGCCCGATTTGGGGCTCTCCTACCAATCACCCATGGCACCCGGATCCACGCCAGGCGCAATGGGGTTGCTGATATGCACCCTGCGTGTATGATTAACTTAGCTGAAGGCAAAGGCCCTGATCACCTCAGCAATTGATTAAATGGACAGTTTGAAAACTCATCTCCCTCAGGCTGAAACTTGAAATAAAAGCAAAGCACTGCAGATGCTGTAAATCTGAAATAAAAACAGAAAATGCTTTCAGGCTTGAAAATGAGTCACGTTCAACAGAACCAGGAACTCTGTCCTCAGATGCTGCCCTACCTGCTGTTCCAAAATATTAAACGGTTGAGGGTAGCAGAGCAGAAAAGCGGGCGATGGATCGTAAAAATTCAATGCACAAACCGCCGATATTTTCCACTATCCTAGATGGATAAAGAACTGGCTGGGCAACAGGAAACAGAGAGTAGTAGTGGAAGGGAGTTTCTCAAAATGGAGAACTGTGACCAGTGGTGTTCCACAGGGATCCGTGCTGGGACCACTGTTGTTTGTGATATACATAAATGATCTGGATGAAGGTATAGGGGGTATGATTAGCAAGTTTGCAGATAACACTAAGATTGGTGGAGTAGCAGATAGTGAAGGGGACTGTCAGAGAATACAACAGAATATAGACAGATTGGAGAGTTGGGCGGAGAAATGGCAGATGGAGTTCAATCCGGGCAAATGCGAGGTGATGCATTTTGGAAGATCCAATTCAAGAGCGAACTATACAGTAAATGAAAAAGCCTTGGGGAAAATTGATGTACAGAGAGATCTGGGTGTTCAGGTCCATTGTACCCGGAAGGTGGCTGCGCAGGTCGATAGAGTGGTCAAGAAGGCATACAGCATGCTTTCCTTCATCAGAAGGGGTATTGAGTACAAGACTTGGCAGGCCATGTTACAGTTGTATAAGACTTTGATTCGGCTACATTTGGAATACTGCGTATAGTTCTGGTCGCCACATTACCAAAAGGATGTGGATGCTTTGGAGAAGGTGCAGAGGAGGTTCACCAGGATGTTGCCTGGTATGGAGGGCGCTAGCTATGAAGAGAGGTTGAGTAGATTAGGATTATTTTCATTAGAAAGACGGAAGTTGAGGGGGGACCTCATTGAAGTCTACAAAATCATGAGAGGTATAGACAGGGTGGATAGCAAGAAGCTTTTTTCCAGAGTGGGGGATTCAATTACTAGGGGTCACGAGTTCAAGGTGAGAGGGGAAAAGTTTAAGGGAGGTATGCGTGGAAAGTTCTTTACGCAGAGGGTGGTGGGTGCCTGGAACGCATTGCTGGCGGAGGTGGTAGAGGCGGGCATGATAGCGTCATTTAAGATGTATCTAGACAGATACATGAATGGGCAGGGAGCAGAGGGATACAGATCCATAGAAAATAGGTGACAGTTTTAGATAGAGGATCTGGATCGGTGCAGGCTTGGAGGGCCGAAGGGCCTGTTCCTGTGCTATAATTTTTCTTTGTTCTTTGTTCTTATCCCTGGGAATCAGTGTGGAATGTGAATCTCGAATGTAGGAATTTCTAACTCTCTGGACTTGAAGAGGGAGCATCACTAATACCATGCAGGAATGTAGAGAAAGAGGGAGTGAGGGAAGGAGCAACTACCAATAAATGGAAGGTGGGTGGGTGCAGAGACATCTAACGGGCAGGAAGCATGTGAAAGGGAGAATAAATTATCAAACTGAAATCATGTTCAGAATTGTAACAGATTTTCCACGCATCTCCTGATTTATCTAAACACAGAAAGAATAATGCATCGGGGGTAAAGGACTATTTAACGTCTGTAAATTCTGCATTGCTTCTCAACTCTCTGTGTGTCAGAAAAGTTCACTTGAGTGACTGTGGATGAGTTTGTGAAATGAGAAGGTGATAGAGGTGAATAAAATATGGCCCAAATTAAGTCGGCTGTCCTTCTCTAATTAGCATTATTCAATTATTGGTTGCATGTTTCCATGTTAGATATGGCACTGATTATGAGTCAGTTGTAAAGAAAACATGCTTATACAGTACATGCCAGTGAGTAGGCACCACCTCAATGAGGGCATTTATTTGAAAGAAACATTTTCTTGGGCAGTAATTCATCCACCATACATCGACAGTGTTTATCTTACAACAGCTGGATAGGAGAGACTTTGTGCTTTCTATGGGTGTTCCCATTAAGAGGTTTTCACTGTCAGAATGGAGATCAAATGGAAAAAAGAAGTTAAATATGGCTCACCGACCAGTTATGAACTACGAAGCTGTTTTTACATTAGTAACAATGACAAACTACCGTTCATTTTTTTTCAAATTTGGAGTGGGGATATGATGCAGGATTGCAAAAGCAAAAGGGCCTGAGAGAGGACTGAGAAGTGAAGAGTCCAAATTGCATAAGGGCTGGTGTTATGTCTATTTGTGTGTTGTTTCATCCTTGTGGTAGATGACACCATGTTGCGTCCCCACAGACATTCCTTTGTTGACCAGTGCAGGAAATATTATCTTCCTCATGTCTGAAAGCTTCGCCGGTTTATAATTGCCCAATGTCAACGGATCCAAACAAAGCAAAAGAAATGGGGCTGTCGGTTACTGTCCTCCAGGGTGGGGCCTCCACTCTGTCTCTCTTTCCCCGCAACCAACTGAAATTCAAACTATGCCGCTGGACCACACACTTTCTGCTGGGTTTGGGGTGAGTTTGAATCAGATGGCTCATGTGTAATGGAATCACAAAGACTGTCAGCTCTGCATTAGCTCCTTCAGTTGAATCTTCCAAAAATCCTTAGTGGATGAATTGATGTTCGTAACAGCCATATCTTGAAGAAAAAATTGCATATAAATGATTAAATCCAACTTTTGTTCCACAAGTGGAAGCAAACATTGAAATTATTTCAATCTATGATTGAATAGCCTAATCTGACATTCCCTTTTCCTCCCCAGTGGCTAACTATCCTGCCAGAGAAGATGTTCCTGGAGTAACAGAAGCTCAACAACTGACCTGAACTTACAAGCAAAAGCTGCTGGAACAAGTAGCGAGAGGTTTATGAGTGATCAATTTGGTATATCAAACTTCTGTCAAGTCAAGGAACAACCAAAGTTTTGTACAAGTGACAAGCTCTCCTTTAGGCCAATAGTGGGGTTAATTTCAACATTCCCTCCCCAAGATATACGTTAGAGATTTTTAGGGACTATTTAAATTGGCAAATTTGTGAAAATCAAGCTTAACCCAGTTGGGCAAACACTTGTTTTCTGTTTTAATTCCAACAGTGGCGCCTGAGTAAACCTTTCCATAGAAGCCCATACATGTAATATTCACATGAGAAAAAAGTTAGAATGGGGTTTTTATTTTGTTCATTCATTGTATGTTGTTGTAGCTGAAAAGGCCAACATTCATTGCTCACCCCTAGTTGCACTTGTCAAGGTAGTGGCAAGGTGTCTTCTTGAACCGTTGCATTCGTATGCACCCACAGTGCGGTTAGGAAAGTACTCCAGGGTTTTGACCCTGCAACGGTGAAGGATCGACAATATATTTCCAAGTCAGGGTGATGTATGACTGGGAGGGAAATTTACAGGTGGGGGTGGTCCACGTGTCAGCTGCTCTTGTTTTTTATGGGCAGCAGCAGATATCCCCAGATATTGGTGAGGAGGGCTTTGCAGGGCCGTTGTCCTGTTAGGTGCTTCGGCCAATAACGGGTGGTCCTTTCGGTTTTATTCTTATTAGAATTTTCCATAGTGGTTAGATACAACTGAATGGCTTGCTAGGCTATTTCAGAAGACCTTTAATGGTCAACCACATCACCATAGATCTGCAGTAACGCATAGGTCAGATAAGGTAAGGACACCAGATTTCCTTCCCTAAAAGACAAATAGTTTCATGGTGCCCTTACTAATACTAGCTTTCACAATTTATTTAATTAACTGAAACCAAATTCCCCTAGCTGCTGTGGTGGGATTTGAACTCATGGCGGAATTTAATGTTTCCGACCCGGATGCCACTCACTTATTGGAGAACTGGTGAGAAACCTGTGTTTCCTCCAAGGGGGAGGCCCAACCCAGTTAAGTGCCACTCATGCATTTACCTGGCCAGCGTCGGGCCCTCCTTGCAATTTAGGTACTCAGCAATGGAAATTCAGTCTGTCAAGAGCTGCTGGCCAATCAGAGGCCAGCAAATCACCATTGCTGAAAGGGCCTCTGTGAGTGGTTGCTGCTGTCAATAGTGAGGCGGGGACTTAACCAGGGATCGACCCTGCATCCCTGGACTTAGCTGAGTGAGGGCAGTACGGGGTGGAGGGGGTGTCGCAAGGAGGGGGGCACAGAGGGGCATGTGGAGGGGCAAGGGCAGGACCGTGGCTCCCTCAATCGGGCACTGAGTGCCTGGCAACAAAGGACAGTCCTCCTGGTAGATCACTGGCATATCCTGGAGGGTTTGATGGATAGCCTTTGGGAAGCATGGGCAAACCATGGCTCCCATTTAATCTCAATAAATTCTGATGGGTTCAAGGACAATTGACGTCAATTTGTTCATTAATGAGCCTAACTGACATCCTGAAGCAGGCGGGCTAATTTGCCACATGGCCGCCTTCAAGTTTCTGACTTAATCACAGGAGGTTTTCCTCCCAGCAGGAAACTGATGCAAGACATCTCTCATGTGGCCAGGCTACCACGTTCCCCACCATGAAGGGATGGATTAAATTCTGCCTCCTGTCTCTGGATTATTTGACCATCTTACTGTATTACTGGTCCAGTATTCTAACCTCTATGCTACCATTAGATTTGTCAAATTCAACCAGGACCTCAGAATTTCTATTATTTTGAGTTGCCCACCATTGTAAATATGCTCCCTCCCTCCGACAAATATCTGGCTGAGTTGGAGGTGGGAGAAGTGTTCCAAAAAGGCACTTGGTGCGTAGGGCCTTACACTGAGGAACCTCCTCCTCTTCCCCCTGAAAAGACTCCCTCTTTGCTGCCTGTGCTCCATCTCCGAGTCATACCGCAGACCGTTCGGTACCAGAACCACAGCCACCTAACATGCTGGGAAAACTCAGCACGTCTGGCAGCATCTGTGGAGAGAGAAATAGAGTTAACGTTTTGAGTCATATGACTCTCCTTTGGAGTTAAAGAGAGGGAAAAATGTGTTGGATTATGTACTGTATAAGAGGGGGGGACAGCTGGAGCAGAATTGAAGGTCAGTGACTGGTGGGAGTTGGAGAGATTGCAACTAAGATGTGTAGGCCATAAGACAGAGGAAGCATTGGTGGCAGCAGGTGGTGCTAGTAGCAGCATAAAGTTATATCGGAACGTGTTAATGAAGGAATAAAGGTGAACGCAAAACCCCAGAAAGAGCAGCAGATGGAGGAGAAAGATCACAGTCTAAAGTTGTTGAACTCAGTGCTGAGCCTGAACGCTCTAATGTGCTTCATCGGAAGCTGAGACGTTGCTCCTCCAGTTTGCGCTGGGCTTAACTGGAGCATTGCAGTGGGCCAAGGACAGACATGTGGGCACGAGAGCAAGATGCTGAGTTGAAATAGGAGGTCACCGGAAGGCTTGGAGGCTGAGTGAAAGTGTTCTGCAAATCAGTCACCCAGTCTGTGTTTGGGCTCCCCAGTGTAGAGGAGACGGCACTGTGGGCAGCAAATACAGTGGACCAAATTGAAGGAGGTGCAAGTGAAAGGCTGCATCACCTGAAAGGAGTGTTTGTGCCCTGGGGCAGTGTGGAGGGATGTCGCAAAGGGACAGGTGTGGCAACTTCTGCAATTGCAAGGGAAAGTGACGTGGGAAGGGGTTGAAGTGTTCGGGGCAATGGAGGAGGGGACCAGGGTGTCACAGAGGCAGCAGTCTTTGCAGAATGCTGACAGGGGTGTGCGGGGAAGATATGCTTGGTGGTGGGACATTACAGGGTGTTTGGCATAATAATATGCCTAGTCTGCATGCTTCCAGAGTATATACAGCACACTCACATTGGCACTCTTACAGTCAGGGTGCAATCTTTTGGGCATTCCAGAAGTGTCCGGAAGGATTCCAGCCAACACTTTTTAAACTTTGGGCTTCCAAAGCACCAGCATCAGTGGAATCTTTCCTTTTGGTCTCCTCAGGCTCCTATTCATTGACTACAGTTCCGCCTTCAACACCATAATCCCCGCCAAGCTCATATCAAAACTCCAAAACCGAGGACTTGGCACCTCACTCTGCAACTGGATCCTTGACTTCCTGACCCACAGACCACAATCAGTAAGGATAAACAACAACACCTCCTCCACGATAGTCCTCAATACCAGAACCCCTCAAGGCTGCGTACTTAGCCCCCTACTGTACTCCCTATACACGCACACGACTGTGGCAAAATGTGGCTCCAACTCCATCTGCAAGTTTGCTGATGACACGACTGTGGTGGGTCGGATCTCGAACAACAATGAGTCAGAGTACAGGAGGGAGATAGAGAACCTAGTGGAGTGGTGTAATGACAACAATCTCTCCCTCAATGTCAGCAAAACTAAAGAGCTGGTCATTGACTTCAGGACGAGAAGTATCGTACACCCGTCTGCATCAATAGTGCCGAGGTGGAGATGGTGTTAGTTTCAAATTCCTAGGGGTGCACATCGCCAACAATCTGTCCTGGTCCACCTATGATGACGCTATGACCAAGAAAGCACAACAGCACCTATACTTCCTCAAGAAACTAAGGAAATTCAGCATTGACTCTTACCAACCTTTACAGATGCGCCATAGAAAGCATCTTATCATAGAACATAGAACATTACAGTTCCGTACAGGCCCTTTGGCCTTCGATGTTGCGCCAACCTGTGAAACCACTCTAAAGCCCATCTACACTATTCCCTTATCATCCATATGTCTATCCAATGACCATTTGAATGCCCTTAGTGTTGGCAAGTCCACTACTGTTGCAGGCAGGGCATTCCACGCCCGTACTACTCTCTGAGTAAAGAACCTACCTCTGACATCTGTCCTATATCTATCTCCCCTCAATTTAAAGCTATGTCCCCTCGTGCTAGACATCACCATCCGAGGAAAAAGGCTCTCACTGTCCACCCTATCCAATCCTCTGATCATCTTGTATGCCACAATTAAGTCACCTCTTAACCTTCTTCTCTCTAACGAAAACAGCCTCAAGTCCCTCAGCCTTTCCTCATAAGATCTTCCCTCCATACCAGGCAACATTCTGGTAAATCTCCTCTGCACACTTTCCAATGCTTCCACATCCTTCCTATAATGCGGCGGCCAGAATTGCACGCAATACTCCAAATGCGGCCGCACCAGAGTTTTGTACAGCTGCAACATGACCTCATGGCTCCGAAACTCAATCCCTCTACCAGTAAAAGCTAACACACCGTACGCCTTCTTAACAACCCTCTCAACCTGGGTGGCAACTTTCAGGGACGATGTACATGGACACCGAGATCTCTCTGCTCATCCACACTACCAAGAATCTTACCATTAGCCCAGTACTCTGTCTTCCTGTTATTCCTTCCAAAATGAATCACCTCACACTTTTCTGCATTAAACTTCATTTGCCACCTCTCAGCCCAGCGCTGCAGCTTATCTATGTCCCTCTGTAACTTGTAACATCCTTCTGCACTGTCCACAACTCCACTGACTTTAGTGTCATCTGCAAATTTACTCACCCATCCTTCTACGCCCTCCTCCAGGTCATTTATCAAAATGACAAACAGCAGTGGCCCCAAAACAGATCCTTGTGGTACACCACTAGTAACTGGACTCCAGTCTGAACATTTCCCATCAACCATCACCCTTTGCCTTCTTCCAGCTAGCCAATTTCTGATCCAAACTGCTAAATCACCCTGAATCCCATGCCTCTGTATTTTCTGCAGTCGCCTACCATGGGGAACCTTATCAAACACTTTACTGAAATCCATATACACCACATCAACTGCTTTACCCTCATCCACCTGTTTGGTCACCATCTCAAAGAACTCAATAAGGTTTGTGGGGCACGACCTACCCTTCACAAAACTGTATTGACTATCTCGAATCAAATTATTCCTTTCCAGATGATTATACATCCTATCTCTTATAAACCTTTCCAAGATTTTGCCCACAACAGAAGTGAGGCTCACTGGTCTATAGTTACCGGGGTTGTCTCTACTCCACTTCTTGAACAAGGGGACAACAGTCTTCTGACACTATTCCTATAGACAAAGATGACTTAAAGATCAAAGCCAAAGGCCCTAGCTTCCCAGAGAATCCTAGGATAAATCCCATCCGGCCCAGGGAACTTACCTATTTTCACACTTTCCAGAATTGCTAACACCTTCTCCTTATGAACCTCAAGCCCTTCTAGTCCAGTAGCCTGAATCTCAGTATTCTCCACGACAACATTGTCTTTTTCCTGTGTGAATACTGATGAAAAATATTCATTTAGCACCTCTCCTATCTCCTCGGACTCCAAGCACAACTTCCCACTACTGTCCTTGACTGGCCCTACTCTTACCCTAGTCATTCGTTTATTCCTGACATATCTATAGAAAGCTTTAGGGTTATCCTTGATCCTACCTGCCAAAGACTTCTCATGTCCCCTCCTGGCTCTTCTTAGCTCTCTCTTTAGGTCCTTCCTAGCTAACTTGTAACTCTCGAGCGCCCTAACTGAACATTCATGTCTCATCTTTACATAAGCCTCCTTCTTCCTCTTGACAAGTGTTTTGACTGCTTTAGTAAACCAAGGTTCCCTTGCTCGACCACTTCCTCCCTGCCTGACGGGTATATACTTATCAAGGACACGCAGTAGCTGTTCCTTGAACAAGCTCCACATTTCCATTGTGCCCATCCCCTGCAGTTTTCCTCTCCATCCGATGCATCCTAAGTCTTTCCTCATCGCATCATAATTGCCTTTCCCCCAGATATTACTCTTGCACTGCGGTATATACCTATCCCTTTCCATCACTAAAGTAAACTTAATCGAATTGTGGTCACTATCACCAAAGTGCTCACCTACCTCCAAATCTAACACCTGTCCTGGTTCATTACCCAGTACCAAATCCAAAATGGCCTCGCCTCTCGTTGGCCTATCTACATACTGTGTCAGGAAACCTTCCTGCACACATTGGACTAAAACAGACCCATCTAAAGTACTCGAACTATAGCGTTTCCAGTCAATATTTGGAAAGCTAAAGTCCCCCATAACTACCCTGTTGCTTTCGCTCCTATCCAGAATCATCTTTGCAATCCTTTCCTCTACATCTCTGGAACTTTTTGGAGGCCTATAGAAAACCCCTAACAGGGTGAACTCTCCTTTCCTGTTTCGAACCTCAGCCCATACTACCTCCGTAGACGAGTCCTCATCAAACGTCCTTTCTGCCACCGTAATACTGTCCTTGACTAATAATGCCACCCCTCCCCCTCTTTTACCACCTTCCCTGACCTTACTGAAATATCTAAACCCCGGCACCTGCAACAACCATTCCTGTCCCTGCTCTATCCATGTCTCCGAAATGACCACAACATCGAAGTCCCAGGTACCAACCCATGCCGCAAGTTCACCCACCTTATTCCGGATGCTCCTGGCATTGAAGAAGACACACTTTAAACCACCTTCCTGCCTGCCGGTACACTCCTGAAACTTTGAAACCTTACTCATGACCTCACTACTCTTAACCTCCTGTATACTGGAGCTACAATTGAGGTTCCCAAGCCCCTGCTGAACTAGTTTAAACCCTTCCGAAGAGCATTAGCAAATTTCTCCCCCCAGGATATTGGTACCCCTCTGGTCCATTCCATTTGTAGAGGTCCCACCAACCCCAGAATGAGCCCCAATTATCTAGAAATCTGAAAGCCTCCCTCCTGCACCATCCCTGTAGACACGTGTTCAACTCCTCTCTCTCCCTATTCCTCGTCTCGCTATCACGTGGCACGGGTAACAACCCAGAGATAATAACTCTGTTTGTCCTAGATCTAATTTTCCACCCTAGCTCCCTGAATTCCTGCCTTCCATCCCTATCCCTATCTGGCTGCATCACAGCCTGGATGGCAATTGCTCAGCCCAAGACCGCAAGAAACTACAGAGTTGTGAATACGGTACAGTTCATCACACAGACCTGCCTCATTGACTCTGTCTACACCTCCCGCTACCTTGGGAAAGCGGGCAGCATAATCAAAGACCCCTCCCAACTGGGTTATTCACTCTTCCAACCTCTTCCATCGGGAAGGAGATACAAAAGTCTGAGAACACGCACTAACAGATTCAAAAATAGCTTCTTCCCCGCTGTTGCCAGACTCCTGAATGACTCTCTTATGGACTGGACTAATCTCTCCAAGCATCATCTCTGCTGAGCAGTCCTACACTCCGTATGCTTCACCTGATGCCTGTGTCTATATATTTACATGTGTATCTATCGTATGTCCTATTTTTTTTCAGGTATGGAACAAAATGTATGGACTGTACTCAGAACAATACTTTTCACTGTACCTCGGTACCCGTGACAATAAACCCAAATCCAATCCAACCTTCTTCCAACAACATCCCATAGGCAATGCCCATTCGGAAAACCATTGATGCCACAAATGCTGCTGGGTGCTTTTCATGCCCTTCCAAATACTTGGGCGGGATTCTGTGGAAACCAGCGGGGCGGGCAACTCCGGTGCAAAGGAATGGCGTGAACCACTCCGGCGTCGGGCCGCCCCAAAGGTGCGGAATCCTCTGCAACTTCAGGGGTTGGGCCGGCGCCGGAGTGGTTTGCCCCGTGTCGGCCGGCGGGGAAGGGGCTTGGTGCCACGCCAACCGACGTTGAAGGGCCTCTGCCGGCCACCGCGAGTTGGCGCATGCGCGGGAGCGTCATCCCACGCTTGCGCAGGGGGGTTCTTCTCTGCGTCGGCCATCGCGGAGGTCCACAGAGGCCGACGCGGAAGAATAGAGTGTCCCCACGGCACAGGCCCGCCCGCGGATTGGTGGGCCCTGATGGGGGCACCTCCCGGGGCCAGGTCCCCCCGCGCCCACCCGGAGGCGGCCTGCGCAGCCAGGTCCCGCCGGCAAATACCTGGTGTAATATACGCCAGCAGGACTGGCCGAAAACGGGCGGCCACTCGGCCCATCGCGGGCCGGAGAATCGCCGGGGGTGGGGGGCCTCTGCCAGCGGCCGCCGACCGGCGCGGCGCGATTCCCGCCCCCGCCAAATCCCCGGCGCCAGAGAATTCGGCAGCCGGCGGAGGCGGGATTCACGGCCCGCCCCGGCGATTCTCCAATGCGGCAGGGGGTCGGAGAATCCCACCCCTTATCATTACCTAGAAACACACCTTTTTCACATCGGCATCATCTACAAATGATATGCAGGCAATCCCCACAAAACCCCACCAACTTAATATATATATATAATTTTTATTGGTGTGAGACAGGTGCTTCTATCGATGCTACATTCTGCCCACAGAAAGAGAAGGTTGCCTTGTAACAAGAAATGTTAGTGCAGGATTCCAGCATCACGGAAGTGCCCTTATGGTAGCGTGAAAGAAAGAGACTGCAACCAATGTCCATGAATTATCATTGATACCCGTGACTGATCACAGTTGTGATGATTGACAACAAGGAGGAAGTAAACTCACTGAGGCTGAAAAACGAGGCAGTGCGGAATGTGTGAAACAAAAAGTGGAAAGGTGTAAACGAAAATGGAAGGAGCCTAAGGAAGTGTTGAAAATTCCTTCATCCAGGGATTCCAAATCTCGTCACAGTTTGAGGGTCAATGAATTAATAAATTCGGCAAGCTGTACACATGGAAAAACAGAATCTTCATTTTAATTGGCTTAATTTCAGACAGGCTGGAAATCCTTCCAATAATTATAAAAATAATCCTGAGGTGACTCAAAGCCACAGCTTTTGGGAAAGGATTGCCTTCGCTCACTATCAGGAAGGGAAGTATGGAGTTACACATGATGGTGGCTTTTACATGCATGGAGGGACTTTCCATCTGAGCACTCATTTTTTAAAATTAATTTTAAAGTACCCAATTATTTTTTTTCCATTTAAGGGGCAATTTAGTGTGGCCAATCCACCTACCCTGCACATCTTTGGGTTGTGGGGGTGTGACCCACACAGACATGGGGAGAATGTGCAAACTCCACACAGACAGTGACCCAGGGCCGGGATTCGAACCCAGGTCCTCAGCGCCGAAGACCCAGTGCTAGCCATTGCGCCAAGTGCCGCCCCTACCATCTGAGCACTCATAATTCAGGACAGGACATGTGCTAAGTGCAACATGCTTAGGAGGAACAAATGACTCGGAACCTTCTCTACCTGAACATTTTGACATAATTTTTACTGTCATGTGTACTCACTGCTCTCAATTGTATTTTGGCATCAATAATTTTCTCCTCAAATGGAAGAAAGCATCTCCTGCTTTTACATTTATTTCTCCAAAACAATTCTTCATAAAATTGTGTTGAAATGATTGCGACGTCGGGTGCTCACTCTCAACAGATGTGATTGGGTGCAGACAGATCCAGTCAGCTGGGTTTTGATATTTAAACCATCCTATTAAAGTGTGCATATTAATAAGAAAGATTTAGAATTATATAGCACGTCTAACACAGTGAACTATCCTGGGACGCAACGCAGGAATATCTGTCAATGTCTTGAATATTATTCACAGGCAAGATACTAGGTATTAGAGCACCAATGGTTAATGGCACGGGCTGTGGGTGTTCGCAGTTCAGAGTCCTATTGTGCGTAGTTCCTGACCTGTCAAACAGAGAGCCACTGATCAGGAAAATAATTGGAGGTGAGAATTAATCTCTGGAGTTGCCTGGAGGCTGTCTGCTCTGCAAACATCAGGAACATCAGTGTCGAAGTAAACTATGTATTCTTCCTCTTGGTTTTAGGCACATAGGACCAGATGAGAAACGAAGGAGGATCAATTGCAGAAAACAGGAGCAAACTCATAAGGAAGCAGCCTATTTAAAAGTGATCTTTTGGCATATGAGAATGGTTCAAAAGTAAGCATACTGTAAGGCTGCAGCAGGATCATCGTTGATAATGCTGCATTATGGAATTGAAATTGTCGTACGCAATGTTAAGTAACAATCATATTCATGAACTCATGACTTAAGTATGGTGCTCTTTCCATGGGCTGGTGCAGACTCGCTGGGCCGACCGGCCTTCTTCTGCACTGTAGAGATTCTATGATTCTATGATTCATATGAATTTCTTTGGATAACACTTCAACAACTGTGTTAACGATAGAACTGTGTGATAGATTACGATTATGAAAGACATTGACAAGGTTAATATTTAGCCAAAGAAATAATCTGGATATATATGGCACTTTTCTCTGTCCTCAGGAAGTCCCAGCACTTTGCAAAAATGTGAGGTTCTGCCCACAAAGGTACATTCCTTCAAAGGACATTTTGACTTTAAATATAGTGTAGAAATACATCTGGCATTCTTTTACCAACACACACGGCATCTTCTTAATTGCAGTATTTGAGATATGAGGGCCAGTTAAGACATCTGTTTATATTTATGTCTGGAGCCTCAGGGATCTCATACAACTGTTTGTTCACTTCCCCAGCCTCCGCTTCCAGTTCTTGACCTATTTAATGACGATTGAACTCTGCCATTCCGTTGTGTTTTACCGCCTCAAGTTTCCCCGAGCAGATGGGACTTTACTTCTGCATGAATGTCTACATACACATGGTGGAGTGAGGCAGGACAGAAATGGGGGTGCAATTAAAAGGAAATGGACTGGGAAAAAATTCAAACAGTGGACGAGATGACTTTACTCTGTTGACACCTCGTCGATTGATCTAAGTCAGAGTGGATCAATGTGCTTTGTGCGGTCAAGATGGGGCGATATAAGGCATTGCAATCTGTCAAAGTAAGACCAGTCTCCAGCTGTTGGGTATTCAGGGTGTTAAGGACCAGTAAGTGTTTGACATTACTGGGAACGTACTTCCAGTGTCTGACAAGATCCATCTTCTTAACATATCATTAAAGGAGCCAATGAACTGGAAATGGAAACAACAAAAGCATTTGCCTGCTATCCTCATTTGCTACTATTTGACTTTCCTGGAATCCTGCCTCATTGTGGAGTTGATGTACAGTGGTTAGGAAAAATATTTATAATGAAAAAATAAATTTAATACAGTTGCCAAAGGACAGTTTCAAGTTGCTCTTAATATTGTTTCTTTTACTGGGTTCATAAAAGTGGAGAGCAGGCATTGATCACCATGAATGCCGATTTGAAAATGAGAATAAAATATACTTCCATAATACAGTAATAAAAAGATTGTAAACAGTTGTAACAAAACACAAAGAATTGCATATCATGCACTTAATGGCTCCTTTAAATGAAGTGGCGTGCATCCCTTTTGTTCCGTGTTTTATTACTCTGCTCTCTAAGATTGAATTTCAAGTCATTTTGTTTATTTCCATCATCACACTGCCCTGAGTTCCTGATCGCAATGTGCCAGAACTCCTAACTCTTTCCAAAAGGAAGAAGTGATGATAGACACCGTTCTTAATAGCTGGTCATAGGACAAAGGTTTGAAGCAAGTCATCTGTCTGCCCTCTCAGCTGCAGCCCAGGGACAGGAAGCACTGATGGAATTTCACAATCCACATCCACATCTTCCACACACTTCCACATCCAGAAACATTGTGGATTCTTCGCTGTAACTCCTGCCCCCATTAGTTCTTGCAAGGGTAGAATCTGTTTCATAAGCATGGGGCCCATGAAAAAGTAATAAGACAATCAGTCCTGTTCACAAAAAATCCAATACATATGGGGCGGGATTCTCCACTCCCGCGCCGAAATGCCCACGCCGTCGTGAACGCCGTTGAGGTTCACGACGGCATGAAACGGCCCCGATCCCAAACGATTCAGGCCCCGACAATGGGCTAGGATCGGCGCCGCGTCATCTACACGCGCCAGGCCTTATCGCCGCGTAAAGGCTGCGCCGCATAGATGACATGGCCGGCGCCGCATAACTGGCAGCACCCACGCATGCGCGGGTTGGCCGGCGCCAACCCGCGCATGCGTGGTTGCCGTCCTCTCTAAGTCCGCCCCGCAAGAAGATGGCGGACGGATCTTGCGGGGCCGCGGAAGGTCCTCCTTCTGAGAGGACGGCCGGACGATCGGTGGGCACCGATCGCGGGCCACCCCACATTTGAGGTACCCCCCGGTGCAGGATCCCCCCTCGCCCCCCCCCCCCGCAGGCCACCCCACAAGCGTCCACGCGCTGTTCCTGACGGTAGAGACCAGGGGCGTCATTCTCCGCCGGCGGGAGTCTCCGTTCTGCCGGCGCCCGGGGGTTTCCCGACGGCGTGGGGCTGCCCCACAATGGGAAACCCCATTGACCGGCCGGTGTTACAGAGACTCCCGCTGGCCGGTCGGCGCAGAAATGTGGCGGGGCGGGTAGGAGAATTTCGCCCCAGGTGTGGACGGCGCCGGGGGGGAACCCACCATTTTGGTCTGGCCGCTCGGCCCATCTGGCCCTGAGAATAGCGGGGGTGCTGGAGAATCGCCATTTTGGGTGTCTCTGGCGATTCTCCGGCCTGCGGCCCGCGGAACTCGATCGGACCGTTCCCACCGCTTGGGAGAATCGTGGGAGGGCGTCGGACCGCGTCCCAGGAAATTTTGGCAGTCCAGGCGATTCTCCCAACCGGCGCGGGAGTGGAGAATCTCGCCCATGGTGTACTTGGATTTCCAAAAGGCATTGAAAAGGTGCCACACCAAAGTTATTACGCAATAAAAGAGCTCTTGGTGTGATGGGGTGGGTGGAGAAATTATCATAGAATTTACAGTGCAGAAGGAGGCCATTCGGCCCATCGAGTCTGCACCGGCTCTTGGAAAGAGCACCCTACCCAAGGTCCACACCTCCACCCTATCCCCATAACCCAGTAACCCCACTCAACACTAAGGGCAATTTTGGACACTAAAGGCAATTTATCATGGCTAATCCACCTAACCTGCACATCTTTGAACTGTGGGAGGAAACCGGAGCACCCGGAGAAAACCTACGCACACACGGGAAGGATGTGCAGACTCCGCACAGACACTGATCCAAGCCGGAATCCAAGCTGGGACCCTGGAGCTGTGAAGCAATTGTGCTATCCACAATGCTACCGTGCTGCCCTAGTAGTAACGTATTAGCATGGATAAAGAATTGGTTTGCTCACAAAAGCTGAGAGTAGGGATAAATAGGTAATTTTCAGGCTGGCAAGCTGTAACTAGAGGAGTGCCACAGGGATCAGTGCTGGGTCTTCAACTATTTACAATCTATCGGCACGATTCAGCGGACTTGAGTTAAAGTCCGCTAAATGGCATCTTTAGCGGGGTATTTCTCTGCGCCTACAAGGCCGAGAAAGACCCTGTTATTCAACAGCACTTTGCCGGCTTTTTTGGCCTCGGCAAGGAATTCCCCGTCAAGGCCATTCTTTAAGTCATTTAGACTACTCCCTAACAGGGATGCCAATTTTAAAGGCAGTTCCGATCTTTCCGCCCCACTCAGCCTCTGCACAATGGCCTCCAGACCCCCCAGACACATTTCACCCAAATGACCTCCTCTGGGATCTTCGAGCCCCATTCACCGCACATCTTATGGGAAAGGCCTCCTAGGTCTGACCCCAGGCACGGACAACCTGGCACCAAGGTGGCACTACCAGGGTGCTTGTGTGGCAGTGCCAAGTTGGCAGGCTAGCGATGCCAGGGTGCCACTCTGCCCAGTGCCCAACCACCAGGGGGCTTCAACTCCCCAGCAAGACCTCCCCAGGTGCCACCACAACTGGTTCGTGACTTTATGAACCAGCACCAAACGGCACGAGTTGAGGCCTCGGTGGGGAGGCCGGTAAATCCCAGGCCTCGGGTGAATCCATGCTTGCCTGGATCATGCCCAGCGAGAGCGAGATCCTGATCATGATGACTTGTGAGGTTCCATTGAATCAGGCGAGACATTTTGACCATCATGAACCTCGGGGGATGCCTCGCGAGATTCAACGGCCTCGTCCCAACACCAAGTCGGGTGCGACAAGGCCGTTGAATCACACCCTATATCAGTGACTTGGGTGAAAGGACTGAATGCACAGTTGTTAAATTTGCTAATGACACAAAGAAAGGCAGGTGAGTAAGTTGTGAGGAGGTCATAAGAAGTCTGCAAAGGGATACAGATGGGTTGAGTGAGTGGGCATAAAATTGGCAGGTGGAGTATAATATGGGAATATATGAACTTGTCCACTTTGGCAGGAAAAGCAGCATATTATTTAAATGGAGAGAGATTGCTGACTGTGTGATACAGAGGGATTTGGGTGCTCTGCTACATGAATCACAAAGTTAGTTCTCAGGTATATCAAGTGATTCGGTAGGCAAATGAAGTGTTGTTGTCTATTGCAAGGTGAATGGAATATAAAAGTAGGGAAGTTTTGCTACAGTTTTAGTGGGCCTTGATTGGACAACATCTGGAGTACGGTGTACTGTTTTGGTCTCCCTACTTAACAAAGGATGTAATTGCAGGGAAGCAGTTCAGAGAAGCTTCCCGCAACTGATTCCTGGGACGAAGGGATTGGATAGGTTGAGCCTGTCTTCATTGGAGTTTCGAAGAATGAGAGGTGATTTTGTTGAAACATATAGGGTAGGGTCCTGATGGTTGATACTGAGTGGATGTTTCCCCAAACCTTTTGTAATTCATGTACCAGGACACCCACATCCCTCTGTATCACAGAATTCTGCAACACATTTGAACAGTATATTGCCATTTCATTCGTCCTGCCAAAGTAGACAAGTTCACAATTCCCCCCACCCCCTCCGATGGAAGAGACAAGAACTAGGGGACATTGTTTAAAAATGAGGGGACTCCCATTTAAGAAGCAGGTGAGAAAAAAGAGATTCTCTCAGAGGGCTGTTAGTCTGTGGAATTCTCTTCCCCAGGGAGCAGTGGAGGCTGGGTCAGGGAATAGATTCTTGATTGACAAGGAGACAAAGGTTGCAGGGGGTAGACGGGAAAGTGGAGCTGAGTCCACAATCAGATCAGCTATGATCTTATCAAATGATGGAGCAAGCTGGAGGGTAAACGCTAGGGGAAAGATGATTACTCCAGTTACTAGTCCAGCTTTCAAATGTATTAAGTTGTGAGTAATCTATTTTAAACTTGTCACAATTGCGTTCTTTGCCACATTAATAACCATCCAATACTGGTAGAAAGCTTGGGAAGAAGGTGTGGGCGAGAATGGCCTAGCGATTGAGAATCTGATATTAATGCTTCCAAGTGGAATTGAGTGGATGAAATATACAAGTCAACCCAGCGGGTTGAAATCTGCGACATAGAGTTTGCAGTAAAGAAGGAGGCCATTCAGCCCTTGGTGGCTGTACCGTCCCTTGAAAAGTCCCACTTAAGCCCACACCTCCGACCCATACCTGTAACCCAGCAATCCCATCCAACCCCTTGGACACTAAGGGCAATTTAGCATGGCCGTTCCACCTAACCTGCACATCTTTGGACTGTGGGAGGAAACCGGAGCACCCGGAGGAAACCCACGCACACACAGGGAGAACGTGCAGACTCCGCACAGACGGTGACCCAAGCCAGGAATCGAACCTGGAACCCTGGAGCTGTGAAGCGACCGTGCTAACCACTGTGCTACAGTGCGGCCCATGATATGTTCCCACATGATGTGACCTCAACTGTACCTAAAAGGGCACGCTATAGATGGAAACTGGCTGTTCTCAAGATGGACGGTACACCAGACAGGGACTGGTTTAGCACAGGGCTAAATCGCTGGCTTTGAAAGCAGACCAAGGCAGGCCAGCAGCACGGTTCAATTCCCGTACCAGCCTCCCCGAACAGGCGCCAGAATGTGGCGACTATGGGCTTTTCACAGTAACTTCATTTGAAGCCTACCTGTGACAATAAGCGATTTTCATTTCATTTTCATTTTCACACCTAGAGCAAGGGCTGCAACGAGAATTGAAGATGCATCCCTAAAATTACTTGTGAATGCAAACAGGAAGATGACAGTCATACTTAATCCCAGCCATAGGAGGAAGAAATCTGCTATTTTTACCAAGTTAGTATGCTTGAAGACAGCTGAGGAGGGACATTGGATGCAATGTAGGAAGTGGTTGAATGATTTAATCGGACTAGGAAAAGAGAGCACATCTACAAATTCAACAACACACCCTGTGGTTTACACCCCCATTCTATTTCACTCTATCTTGCCAAGCACTCTCCATCACATCACTTCTCACACCCACTTAGCTTTCATCAGCTCCCAGCCTTCACTTCCCATACACTTCATCACCTCCCTATTTAGCTCAGTTGGTTGGACAGCTGGTTCGTGAAGCAAAGCGAGGCAAACACCACAGGTCCAACTCCTGGACTGGCTGAGGTTATTCATGAAGTCCCCGCCTTCTTAACTTTTACCCCTCATCTGAGGTGTGATGATCTTCGGGTTAAACCACCACCAGTCAGCTCTCCCCCTCACAAGGGAAGGCAGCCTATGGTCTTCTGGGACTGTGGGGACTTTACTTTATCCATCCGCTGTTGTCACTCAGCCCAACCATTATGCAATGTGACGCAATGTCTTACCATCTCACAGAATGTGCGCATCTGTCAGGTAAATACACAACCTTCACTCACTCGCGGGTTTCTTTTTCCACTCCTTGATGTGAATGCACAACACGAGGGATGTAGGTGGACCACTACAAATAGCACAGCTAGGATAGCCTGGGATAAATTGGTTATCTGCATCCCTCTCAATGGGAGATGAAGAGTCCGGGTTCTCATGAATATCTGTGAGCTGAGTTATGTTTATTTCAGAAACGTATATGCTGAGTTTATTTTATGAGTGATTGAACAATGAGAAGACTGAGTATGATGATTGTCAAGTTTGCCACTTTGCCTTTTTTCAGTCTTCTAGGGCCTTTAATCTTTAATAATCTTTATTGTCACAAGTAGGCTTACATTAACACTGCAATGAAGTTACTGTGAAAATCCCTCAGTCGCCACACTCCAGCGCCTGTTCGGGTACACAGAGGGAGGGTTCACAATGTCCAAAATGCTTAACAGCGCGTTTTTCGGGACTTCTAGGAGGAAACCGGAGCACCCGGAAGAATCCCACACAGACATATGGGAGATCGCAGACTCCGCACAGACAATAACCCAGCCGGGAATCGAACCTGGGACCTTGGTGCCTTGAAGCAACAGTGCTAACCACTGTCTTACCATGCCACCCTGTACAGCAAGTGTCACAAAGTAAACGGCAGGATTATTCCTCAGAGGATCTCATTCCCTCTGAGGGCGCACCGTCCCAGTATGCACAGACAGGCACTGCCGCAGCTTCTCGCACTTCAGTACCTGAGACAGTTAGTTGAGTTTACACCTGATGATTCACTTTTCACAGTGACCACCAGCAGACGCTAGCTGTAAACAGTCTGCATTGCGTGGCAAGCAATCCTTTCTGAACTCTGCTCAGCTAGACACACAAGCTGAATCCCAGGGGCTATCATTGAGAATGAGGATAGTAGAAGTGCATCAGAAACTTAACTGGATTCTGCAGACACAAGAGTATTAATAAGCCTTGCAACATCAACCTATACATTGTTGTTAAGCAACAGTGTGGTTTTGTTGTCAGTAAATGGAGAGAATAACATCTGTGAATTAACCACTGACATTTGTGATATGGAGATAGATCAAGATCGCATTGAAGTTGTCAAAATGGAACTTGCCAGCATTTGCTACAGCACAGTGGGCTAAACAGCTGGCTTGTAATGCAGAACAAAGCCAGCAGCACAGGTGCAATTCCCGTACCGGCCTCACTAAACAGGCGCCGGAATGTGGCGACTAGGGGCTTTTCACAGTAACTTCATTGAAGCCTACTTGTGACAATAAACTATTATTATTATATAGATGTTGATACTTTAATATTGATATTTTTGTAGTTTGGTTCTTTGATCCACATTTTTGAAATGACTTATGCACTAGTTTTCTTTATCAAAGTAGTATTAGAGATTGAGCAATGTATTTTTAGTGTAACACAAAATGGATGTTGGGTAGATGGAGAGCTGACAAGAAGAGGGTGGGTTGTGGATAGAGAATGACCAGAAGTAAAGGAGAGCATGCCCAGACATGAGGCAGAAAGGAATCAAACGACAGCAACACACACAGAACCCTCGAACAAAGGACCAACCAAGCGTGGCTTGAACGCTACAATCAGGATGTTGGCAGTGATGATGATTCCAATGATCCATTATCTCATTGTTGAGTAACTTGAGACTGAAAGCACGGTGCCAATGCGAAAACAACATCACTGCAAACGTAGCATGCAGGTCCGACAGAAGGGTAGAAGAGCCAGACGTCTGCCTGACTCAGAGCTGCAGTCAGAAGAAAGGATTACCAGGTCAGCTATCAATATGAGTTACAGAACAGGATTGTTCGACCGCCCAGCCCTGTCTGTGTGGTAGTCACCATTGTTGTATTATATTGTATATACTGCACTGCATACGAGGGTATTACGATAAGGCCCCTGTACTACAGGTACGGGGGTAGATCCCTGCCTGCTGGCTCCGCCCAGTAGGCGGAGTATAAATGTGTGTGCTCTCCGAACTACAGCCATTTCGGCAGCAGCTGTAGGAGGCCACACATCTATGTGTAATAAAGCCTCGATTACTCTCTACTCTTGTCTCGTCGTAATTGATAGTGCATCAATTTATTACACAGAGATTTTACAAAGATGGATCTCCGCATCAAGCCGGATCGCTTGCAGCTGCATCCTCAAGCAGACAACGCCAAAAAGGACTTCCAACATTGGCCAGCCTGTTTTGAAGCATACATCGGGTCTGCAACAGACCCAATCCCAGAAGCATAGAAGCTCCAGATTCTGTACACGCGGCTGAGCTCCGATGTCTTTCCCCTCATTCAGGACGCGCCTACCTACGCAGAGGCCATGGCGCTCCTGAAGGAGAACTACGCTCAGCAGACCAACAAGATCTATGCCAGGCACCCCGTGTCCACGCGGCACCAACTTCCCGGTGAGTCTGTGGAAGATTTCTGGCATGCTCTGCTCGCCCTGGTGAGAGACTGTGACTGCCAGGACGTTTCGGCCGCTGAACATTCTAACCTGTGAATGAGAGACGCGTTCATTACGGGCATAGGGTCGGTCTACATCCGCCAGCGCCTCTTAGAAGGGGCTACGTTTGACCTCGCGGCGACCAAGGAACTAGCGCTCTCGCTCACAGTCACCTCACGCAGCGTACAGGGGTATGCCCCCGACCGCACGTCTCACCCTTCCTGGGCATCGTGGACCCCGCCAGCGGCCACCCCATCGTGGACCCCATCAGCGACCGCCCCCAGCCAACCCCACGCCTGCGCCGCGCGGCAGACAAGCAATCCCGGGCGACCCAAGTGCTACTTCTGCGGACAGACAAAACACCCCCGGCAGCGCTGCCCGGCGCGGAGCGCACTCGGCAAGGCCTGCGGCAATAAAGGACATTTCGCTGCAGTGTGCCAGGCCCGTTCAATCGCCGCTATTGTCCTTGCATCCCCCGCGTGCGGCCAGTGGGCGCCGCCATCTTCGTCGCCTCAGACCACGTGCGGCCCGTGGACGACGCCATCTTGCTCCCCTCACAACACGTGCTGCCCGTGGGGGCCGCCATCTTGCTTCCCTCACAACCAATGGGCGGAGCTATCTTGCCTGCCCCAGGACACGTGCGGCCCAAGGGCATCGCCATCTTGCCTGCCTCAGGCCACGTGCTGCCGTGGGTGCCGCCATCTTCCTCGCCTCAGGACCTCTGCCCGTCGGGCACCTCATCGGGCCGCTCATCTCCTGCAACCGCCGACGATCAGCCGCGTCTCACCTCCATCACAATCGAACAGTCCCGACCGCACAACCTCGCGACCGCATCGACAAAGGTGAAGGTCGACGGGCATGAGATATCCTGCCTTCTGGACTCTGGGAGCACTGAGAGCTTCATCCACCCCGACACGGTAAGGCGCTGCTCCCTCGCAGTACACCCCATTAACCAAAGAATCTCCCTGGCCTCCGGATCCCACTCAGTGGCAGTCCGGGGGTACTGCATCGCCACCCTCACCATCCAAGGCGTAGAGTTCAGCGGCTTCCAGCTCTACGTCCTCCCCAACCTCTGCGCTGCCTTGCTACTCGGCCTGGACTTCCAGTGCAACCTCCAGAGCCTAACCCTGAAATTTGGCGGGCCCCTACCACCCCTTACTGTCTGCGGCCTCACGACCCTTAAGGTCGCCCCACCTTCTCTGTTTGCAAACCTCACCCCGGATTGCAAACCCGTCGCCACCAGGAGCAGACGGTACAGCGCCCAGGACAGGGCCTTCATTAGGTCTGAGGTCCAGCGAACTGCTACGGAAAGGTATCATCGAGGCCAGCAACAGCCCCTGGAGAGCCCAAGAGGTAGTGGTGAAAACAGGGGAGAAAAACAGGATGGTCGTTGACTACAGTCAGACCATCAATCGGTACACGCAGCTCGACGCGTACCCCCTCCCACGCATATCTGATGTGGTCAATCAGATTGCACAGTACCGGGTCTTCTCGACAGTGGACCTGAAATCTGCCTACCCCCAGCTCCCCATTCGCAAGGCGGACCGCCCATACACTGCATTTGAAGTGGACGGCTGTCTTTACCATTTCCTTAGGGTTCCCTTTGGCGTCACTAACGGAGTCTCGGTCTTCCAATGGGAGATGGACCGAATGGTTGACCGGTACGGACTGCGGGCCACTTTTCCGTAGCTGGATAACATCACCATCTGTGGCCACGACCAGCAGGACCACGACGCTAACCTTTCCAAATTTCTCCACACCGCCAAACTCCTCAACCTAACCTACAACAAGGAGAAGTGCGTGTTCAGCACAAACCGATTAGCCATCCTCGGCTATGTGGTTCAGAACGGAGTTCTAGAGCCCGACCCCGATCGCATGCGCCCCCTCATGGATCTCCCCCTTCCCCACTGCCCCAAGGCTCTCAAACGATGCCTGGGGTTCTTTTCGTACTACGCCCAGTGGGTCCCTAACTAAGCGGACAAGGCCCACCCGCTCATCCACTCCACCGGCTTCCCACTGACGGCCTAGGCTCACCAGGCCTTCAACCGTATCAAGGCCGACATCGGCAAGGCCGTGATGCACGCAGTCGACGAGACGCTCCCCTTCCAAGTCGAGAGCGATGCATCAGACATCGCTCTGGCCGCCACCCTCAACCAGGCAGGCAGGCCCGTGGCATTCTTTTCCCGCCCACTCCATGCCTCCGAAATTCGGCACTCCTCCTTCGAAAAGGAGGCCCAAGCTATCGCTGAAGCTGTGCGGCACTGGAGGCATTACCTGGCCGGCAGGAGATTCACTCTCCTCACAGACCAACGGTCGGTTGCCTTCATGTTTAACAACACATAGCTGGGTAAGATCAAAAATGATAAGATCTTGCGGTGGAGGAATGAGCTCTCCACCTTTAATTACGAGATTTTGTATCGCCCCGGTAAGCTCAACCAGCCCCCCGATGCCCTGTCCCGAGGTACATGTGCCAGCGCACAAGTGGACCGACTCCGGACCCTGCACGATGATCTCTGTCAACCAGGAGTCACCCGCTTTTACCACTTCATTACGGCCTGCAATCTGCCCTACTCCATCGAGGAAGTCAGGGCTATCACCAGAGACTGCCAGGTCTGCGCGGAGTGTAAACCGCACTTCTACCGGCCAGACCATACGTGCCTGGTGAAGGCCCCCCGCCCCTTTGAACGCCTCAGCGTGGACTTCAAAGGGACCCTCCCCTCCACCGACTGCAACACTTATTTTCTCAATGTGGTCGACAAATATTCCAGATTCCCCTTTGCCATCCCATGCCCCGATATGACGTCTGCCACCGTCATCAAAGCCCTCAACACCATCTTCGCTCTGTTCGGTTTCCCCGCCTACGTCCACAGCGACCGGGGATCCTCATTTATGAGCGATGAGCTGCGCCAGTACCTGCTCAAAAGGGGCATTGCCTCGAGCAGGATGACCAGCTACAACCCCCAGGGTAACGGGCAGGTGGAGTGGGAGAATGGGACGGTCTGGAAGGCCGTCCAGCTGGCCCTACAGTCCAGAAATCTCCCAGCCTCCCGCTGGCAGGAGGTCCTCCCCGACGCACTTCACTCCATTCGGTCGCTCCTATGCATGGCGATTAACGAAACCCCCCATGAACATCTCTTTGCCTTCCCCAGGAAGTCCACCTCCGGGGTTTCGCTCCCAACGTGGCTGGCAGTTCCAGGACCTGTTCTCCTCCGCAAGCACGGGCGGCTCCACAAGGCGGACCCGTTGGTTGAAAGAGTCCAGCTACTCCACGCAAACCCACAGTATGCCTATTTAGCGTACCCCGATGGCCGCCAAGACACAGTATTACGGTAAGGCCCCTGTACTACAGGTACGGGGGTAGATCCCTGCCTGCTGGCTGCGCCCAGTAGGTGGAGTATAAATGTGTGTGCTCTCCGAACTGCAGCCATTTTGTAAGCTGCTGTAGGAGGCCACACATCTCTGTGTAATAAAGCCTCGATTGCTCTCTACTCTCATCTCGCCGTAATTGATAGTGCATCAGTCTGTCTGTCAAGAAGCCAAGCAATGGGATTGTGAATATACATCAGCAGATGTTTGTAGCAGTATTTTACATCGATATTAGCCGGAATTCTCTGACCGTTGGGATTATCTGTTCCCGGCGTCAGCACATCGCTGCCCATGGGTTTCCCAGTGACGTGGGGTGTCTTCATTGGGAAATCCCATTGACAAGCAGCGGAAACAGAGAATCCCACCCCCAAAGATCAGCGTGCTACCAGGAAACACACAGCTGTGGGCCAGGAGAATCCCGTCCATTGATCAATATGCTAAGGAGGTTGGGTTAATAAAAACGTTGCTTGTAATGCAAGTAAAGTGTGCATTGAGTCATTGATATCCAGAGTAGACCTCTGAACCACAAGGATCCAGGCCAGAGGTTCCTTAGGATTTGTCGGATTTTAGTCCTGTCGGTCTGTCTTGTACTTTTTCTCTGCTGATAGTTTCCTCACTCTTATTAAGTTCTGTCTTCTACTATGAAGACACACGCAAAATATTTGTTCAATCTCTCTGTCATTTCCTCATACCCCACAATAATCTCTCCTGTCCCCTGCCTCTAAAGGACCAATCGAGCTACTCTCTTCACTTTTGTAATAGCTCTTAACAATATGTCTTGATATTCACAGCTAGTTTACTCACATATCCTATTACCCCTTTTTATCAACATTTTGGTGGCTTTTTGCCAGTTTCTACAAGACTCTGAATCCTCAGATTCACTATAATTCCTTGAAACATTATACAGCTCTTATTTTTACTGATCTTAATGATTTACCATCCTTAGCCTCCTTAATAAGCCATGGATGGATATTTTGCACTGAGTTTTTGTTTTTCAATAGAATGTAGATTTTTAAATTGTTCCTTTAAATGTTTCCCACTGTTTATATATTGGCATACCTTTTAGTCTATTAATCCAGTCAACAAAGAACAATACAGCACAGTAACAGGCCCTTCGGCCCTCCAAGCCTGGACCGGTCATGATACCAATCTTTGCTAAAACCCTCAGCACTTCCTTGTGCCGTATCCCTCTCTACCCATCCTATCCATGTGTTTGTCAAGATGCCTTTATTGTATCTGCTTCCACAACCTCCCCTGGCAACGTGTTCCAGGTACTCACCAACCTCTGCGTAAAAAACTGCCTCGCACATCTCCTCGAAACTTTGCCCACGGACCTTAAGCCTATGTCCCCTGGTGACTGAACCCTCCCCCCTGGGAAAGAGTGCCTGCCCATTCACTCTACCCATACCCCTCATAATCTTGTAGACCTCTATCAGTTCACGCCTCAATCTCCGTCGTTCTAATGAAAACAGTTTGAGTCTATTCAGCCTTTCCGCATAGCTAACACCCTCCAAACCAGGCAACATCCTGGTAAACCTCCTCTGCACCCTCTCCAAAGCCTCCACATCCTTCTGGTAGTGTGGCGACCAGAATTGTGCGCAATATTCCAACCTTAGCCAGCGCTCCCCTGCACCTCCTTCCTCTGCACCACCCTCCCCTGCACCTCCTTCCTCTGCACCACTCTCCCCTGCACCTCCTTCCTCTGCACCACCCTCCCCTGCACCTCCTTCCTCTGCATCACTCTCCTCTGCACCTCCTTCCTCTGCACCACTCTCCCCTGCACCTCCTTCCTCTGCACCACACTTCCCTGCACATCCTTCCTATTCACCACCCTCCCCTGCACATCCTTCCCATGCACCACCCTCCCCTGCACATCCTTCCTCTGCACCACTCTCCCCTGCACATCCTTCCTCTGTGCCAACATCCCCTGCACATTCTTCCCATGCACCACACTCCCCTGCACATCCTTCCTCTGCACCACCCTCCCCTGCACCTCCTTCCTATGCACCACCCTCCCCTGCACCTCCTTCCTCTGCACCACTCTCCCCTGCACCTCCTTCCTCTGCACCACTCTCCCCTGCACCTCCTTCCTCTGCACCACCCTCCCCTGCACCTCCTTCCTCTGCACCACCCTCGCTGCACATCCTTCCTTTGCACCACTCTCCCCTGCACCTCCGTCCTCTGCACCACTCTCCCCTGCACCTCCTTCCTCTGCACCCCCCCCGCACCTCCTTCCTCTGCACCCCCCCACCGCACCTCCTTCCTCTGCACCACCCTCCCCTGCACATCCTTCCTCTGTGCCAACGTCCCCTGCACATTCTTCCCATGCACCACACTCCCCTGCACATCCTTCCTCTGCACCACCCTCCCCTGCACCTCCTTCCTATGCACCACCCTCCCCTGCACCTCCTTCCTCTGCACCACTCTCCCCTGCACATCCTTCCTCTGCACCACTCTCCCCTGCACCTCCGTCCTCTGCACCACTCTCCCCTGCACCTCCTTCCTCTGCACCACCCTCCCCTGCACCTCCTTCCTCTGCACCACCCTCCCCTGCACATCCTTCCTCTGCACCACTCTCCCCTGCACCTCCATCCTCTGCACCACTCTCCCCTGCACCTCCTTCCTCTGCACCTCCCCCCCCCCGCACCTCCTTCCTCTGCACCCCCCCCCCCCCCGCACCTCCTTCCTCTGCACCACCCTCCCCTGCACATCCTTCCTCTGTGCCACTCTCCCCTGCACCTCCTTCCTCTGCACCGCCCCCCCCCCCGCACCTCCTTCCTATGCACCGCTCTCCTGTGCACCTCCTTCATGGCATGTGCTGATGACATCATCAGTACCATGGATAATTGGATTGGATTGGATTGGATTTGTTTATTGTCACGTGTACCGAGGTACAGTGAAAAGTATTTTTCTGCGAGCAGCTCAACAGATCATTAAATACATGAGAAGAAAAGGGAATAAAAGAAAATACAATATAGGGCAACACAAGGTATACAATGTAACTACACAAGCACTGGCATCGGATGAAGCATACAGGGTGTAGTGTTAATGAAATCAGTCCATAAGAGGGTCATTTAGGAGTCTGGTGACAGTGGGGAAAAAGCTGTTTTTGAGTCTGTTCGTGCGTGTTCTCAGACTTCTGTATCTCCTGCCCGATGGAAGAAGTTGGAAGAGTGAGTAAGCCGGGTGGGAGGGATCTTTGATTATACTGCCCGCTTTCCCCAGGCAGCGGGAGGTGTAGATGGAGTCAATGGATGGGAGGCAGGTTCGTGTGATGGACTGGGCGGTGTTCACGACTCTCTGAAGTTTCTTGCGGTCCTGGGCCGAGCAGTTGCCATACCAGGCTGTGATGCAGCCCGATAGGATGCTTTCTATGGTGCATCTGTAAAAGTTGGTCAGAGTCAATGTGGACATGCCGAATTTCCTTAGTTTCCTGAGGAAGTATAGGCGCTGTTGTGCTTTCTTGGTGGTAGCGTCGACGTGGGTGGACCAGGACAGGTTTTTGGAGATGAGCACCCCTAGGAATTTGAAACTGCTAACCATCTCCACCTCGGCCCCGTTGATGCTGACAGGGGTGTGTACAGTACTTTGCTTCCTGAAGTCAATTACCAGCTCTTTAGTTTTGCTGGCATTGAGGGAGAGATTGTTGTCGCTACACCACTCCACTAGGTTCTCTATCTCCATCCTGTATTCGGACTCATCGTTATTCGAGATCCGGCCCACTATGGTCGTATCGTCAGCAAACTTGTAGATGGAGTTGGAACCAAGTTTTGCCACGCAGTCGTGTGTGTACAGGGAGTAGAGAAGGGGGCTAAGTACGCAGCCTTGCGGGGCGCCAGTGTTGAGGACTATTGTGGAGGAGGTGTTGTTGTTCATTCTTACTGATTGTGGTCTGTTGGTCAGAAAATCGAGGATCCAGTTGCAGAGTGGGGAGCCAAGTCCTAGGTTTTGGAGCTTTGATATGAGCTTGGCTGGGATTATGGTGCTGAAGGCGGAGCTGTAGTCAATAAATAGGAGTCTAATGTAGGAGTCCTTGTTTTCAAGATGCTCTAGGGATGATTGTAGGGCCAGGGAAATGGTGTGTGATGTGGACCGGTTGCAGCGGTATGCGAATTGTAGTGGATCAAGGCGTTCTGGGAGTATGGAGGTGATGCGCTTCATGATCAACCTCTCGAAGCACTTCATTACGACTGAAGTCTGGGCCACTGGTCGGTAGTCATTGAGGCACGTTGCCTGGTTCTTCTTTGGTACCGGTATGATGGTGGTCTTCTTGAAGCAGGTGGGGACCTCGGAGTGGAGTAGGGACAGGTTAAAGATGTCCGTGAATACCTCTGCCAGCTGGTCCGCGCAGGCTCTGAGTGCACGACCAGGGATCCCATCCGGGCCCGTCGCCTTCCGAGGGTTCACTTTCAGGGAGGCCAATCTGACTTCGGAAGCTGTGATGGTGGGAATGGGTGAATTATGGACTGCTGGGGCACTCGCCAGCGGATTGTTGGTTACCTGCTCGAACCGAGCATAGAATGCATTGAGTTCATCGGGGAGGGGTGCGCTGCTGCCGGAGATACTGCTCGGCTTCGCTGTATGCTCAGATAATGCTCGGCTTCCTCTTCTGTTGTGTTGTCAGAAACGGTCATTACTTCCAGCCATCCTGATCGTGTTGTTTAGAAAATGTAGAAAAAGCTGTAGCCACACCAACATTTTCTACCTAAGCTATCACTGAGGGAACGGTAACAAGTGAGCTTTATTCAGACGGGGCAATCACAAGTTTAAATATCCACCTGAATCGTGGCTCAATTTCATAATTTCTCTGGCCAGTTCCCCAAACCCCAGGAAACCCATGTCGAAGACATTGGAATGAAACCTAAATATAATTCATTTTGATGACACGGTGCACTAATGTCTCCTAACTTCAGCAATAAGTCCCCATGCACCTGCACTAATTGAGGCAGTGGTTCTCAGAGTGTGATCTGCGCAGGTCCTTCAGGTTGTCCACAGGTTGGTCCAAATACAAGTCATCGATGTGGAACATCATGGCCGAGGCTAATTCGAGAGAATGGGGCAGAACCCTCAACCTGACCGCCCACGTGGCGTCATACAACCAGACCAGCATGAGTCATCATCAGCAAAAGCAGCAATCGTGTAGTTTTAGAATCAAAGTTTTTGTTTCTGTCCATTCTGTTTGATTATTGTACATGTAAAACAAGAATTAATCTGTCAGAAGAAGATTATAGTGATGATTTGAGAGCACAAAAATATATGTTTCAAAGAAGAGTTTTCTCCAGTAGTATCAGGTTTATATTTTGAAAATCTCTTATTTTTGATGCTGCCATGAATCAATAATTTACCTACGACATTAAAAAAAAATTTAATTCACATGAATTTATTACTTTCCTATTCATTCTGATGAGTTTCGTTTAGCAGTGCCAGGTGAAAGCGGATAGGAAACGTCCGGTAGGTGGACTGCCATGGCCTAAGTGATCTGAGGACAAAAAGGTTTGAGAGACACTAAAATAAAGTCCCAGCATTGGCAAGAAGGTTAGTCGCAGGGATCGAAACCAGTCTCCATCACTCCAGGAAGTTGGTGTGGTCATTGATGTGATGCTAAAGTCAATATTTTAATGACCTGTTCTTGGTCTCCAAGCTGTTTTTGGGGTTAAAATTATCCCCTTGCTGGTCTCCAGATAATCCACAATGTGTTTTCAACACTTAAATACAACAGCACAGATAATCCTAACATAGCTCTAGCCAGCAAGGAAAACAATTAGTTGGCACTTTTCAATTCAACAGCAGAGGCTTGCAACCATCTGCGCCAGTAATAAGGGCGGTGAAGACATCAGGGCCTGCCTCCACAGGTTCCCCAGCCATGTGTTTTTCGGTGGCACACTGTTCGCGGGTGGCGGAATTCTGACTTCCCGCCGCATGTCAATTACCCATTGAGATTTCCCATTGCAGCCACCCCACGCCATCGGAGAATTGCAGCCCAGCGCTGCCATTTAATTGGCTAACGAGAGTCAATCTGAGCTTCAGTAAACTTGAATACTGCCGCTTTTCAAGGGCTTCAGTCTGTGTTGCTCCGAACCGTTATCACAATTTGAGAAGTATCTGTAGTCGAGCATTTCATCAAACAATTATTTTTTAAAAATGTGAGCTAAGTGCAGGCCAGCTGTCCCTGCGCAATGGTAACAGTACTATGCCAATATGCCTCACAACTGGGTCAGGACAGTACGTTTACACAAGAGCTTACAATGTGCCTCTTCTCTCTGTCCTGGAGAACAGCCAGCCTCAAAACAGAACACATCTGTTAAGGTGAAAGTCAAACTATATTCTGGGAAGAAAGGCTTAGTGCACTGGTATCTGTACAGACAAGGATGTCTAAAAGATCATATAAATAATGATTAAGCCCCTTGGATCTGAATTGTCTCTTTTAAGGACTCTGTTTTTGTATCCCTTCGACGCTTTTCCAATTTTTTTCAAATGTTCACACTGCTGTTTTTGCCATAACCTCTGCAGATTTTCCTCTTCTTTCTGTAGGATTAACACCGGAGTGAATAGAGTTAACTCAGTTAACTCAGTCACAGCACATTTTAATGGGATTACATAGACTACTAATTAGTGGATAAAATGTTGTTTTAAACGACCAAGGGTGGAATTGGTCTGCCTGAGTTAATATTACAGTAAGAAGTCTTACAACACCAGGTTAAAGTCCAACAGGTTTGTTTCGATGTCACTAGCTTTCGGAGGCTAGTGGGACTTTATTTCAGTGCCTCTCAAACCTTTTTGTCCTCAGATCACTTAGGCCATCGCAGTCCACCTACCGGACGTTTCCTATCCGCTTTCACCTGACACTGCTAAACGAAACTCATCGAAGGCTGCTCCTTCCTCAGGTGAATGAAGAGGTATGTTCCAGAAACATATATATAGACAGATTCAAAGTTGCCAGACAATGCTTGGAATACGAGCATCAGCAGGTGATTAAATCTTTACAGATCCAGAGATGGGGTAACCCCAGGTTAAAGAGGTGTGAATTGTCTCAAGCCAGGACAGTTGGCAGGATTTTGCAGGCCAGATGGTGGGGGATGAATGTAATGCGACATGAATCCCAGGTCCCGGTTGAGGCCGCACTCATGTGTGCGGAACTTGGCTATAGGTTTCTGCTCGGCGATTCTGCGTTGTTGCGAGTCCTGAAGGCCACCTTGGAGAATGCTTACCCGGAGATCAGAGGCTGAATGCCCTTGACTGCTGAAGTGTTCCCCGACTGGAAGGGAACATTCCTGCCTGGTGATTGTCGCGCGATGTCCGTTCCTTCGTTGTCGCAGCGTCTGCATGGTCTCGCCAATGTACCATGCTTAGGGACATCCTTTCCTGCAGCGTATGAGGTAGACAACGTTGACCGAGTCGCACGAGTATGTACCGCGTACCTGGTGGGTGGTGTTCTCACGTGTAATGGTGGTATCCATGTCGATGATCTGGCACGTCTTGCAGAGATTGCCATGGCAGGGTTGTGTGATGTCGTGGTCACTGTTCTGAAGGCTGGGTAGTGGGCACCCTACGTGCTCTCATCCCACGTACTCCCCGCATTGGAGGTCTCCACTGCCTCCCGAAAATTCACAAGGCCAACACACCAGGCCGTCCTATCGTTTCAGGCAATGGGACCCTGTGTGAGAACCTCTCTGGCTACATCAAGGGCATCTTGAAACCCATCGTACAAGGTAGAAGCTTTTCTTCTGTCAACTATGTCAGAGTAACTATCAGGGTAAAGACGGCAGAACCATCCGAAGTTAGCAATTGAAATCGCTTCTCTCGGATGATTTCCAGCCCAGCGCAATTGTCCAGAGGACATTAGCACTTCTGGGCAATTGCTGCGTAAATCCTTCCACTGGAACTTCCTAGATGGATTCCCAGTGCATCATAGGGGTACTCCCTAAATGCGACGCTGGGGAACCCAGAAGCTATGAGCCATTGTCACTTTAATCGCAGCCAAATTTTAGCATTTTTAAATAATTTAAGTTTTTCCTAAAGCTAGATTTACTGATAACATTGTATTATATGGTCCAGTATAAATCATCAAAAAGGAATGTCACTCTATTAATAACATGTTACCCTGTCAAGAGTCCTGGTATGATCCACTTGCTTTTCTCTGGTCAGAGAGAACACATTGGGCTGAATTCTCTGTCAGCGGGATCCTCCGCTTCGCCGGCAGCGCACTCACGCCCGTGGATTTACCAACGGTGTGGGGGTGCCCACAATGGGAAACCCCATTGGCTGGCTGCCGGGACGGAGGGTCCCACTGCCGGCGGAGGCGCGCCGCACCAGAAAATGGGTGGGCTGGGACGGAGAATCACGCCCAATTTTGTATTCCCCTCTCCTGGTATAAGGAGCCTCAATGACCTCCCTTCTACAGCAATGGATGACAAACTGGGAGATGGTGCACCTGTTACCTGTTCCAGCCTGGAAATAGCCCAACGTGAGGAAATTCATGATCATGGTCAGGTTCACAGCCATTCTTATACTGTTCTGAAGTCTGAAAAAGCTGAGCACCTTCCTCGTAAAATGCAGACAATGTACACATGGCTCGCAGCTTAGGTGGAGAGGACAGAAATGCTGCCAGATGAGCCAGGGGCAACACTGCCTCCTGCTGAGAAACCTTCTCCCCCTCCTCCTCCTCCTCCACTCTCTGAGAGAAACCTGTCCTCCTCTGCACTGCTCCACTCAATCTTTTGAGGTGTGGATGTTGCTGACAAGGCCAGAATTTATAACCCGTGTCTAATAACTCTTGAGAAAATGCTGTTGTGAAGTCTTGAACAACTGCAGTCTGTGTGGGGTAGGTAAATTCACAGTGCTGTTTCGGTGGGAATTCCAGGATTTTGACCTAGTGACAATGAAGGAATGGAATACATCCAAATCAAGATGGTACGTGGCTTGACAGGGAAGTTGCAGATGGTGTCCATGCATCTGCTGCCCTTGTCCTTCTAGCTGGTAGAAGTGACAGGTTTTGAATGTGCTGTTGAAGGAATTTGGCAAGATGCATCTTGTGGATGGTATACACTGCCAGGGAAGGCCAATCATGGTTGGGTCTAGTCCATCGAAAGATGTTTGTTTCTAGTACACTGCCCAAAGGGACTTCTGAAGGAATGTTCTGGAGTTGAGGTGATTGGCCTCCAACAAAACCATCTTCCTTTGCGACCTCAACTAATGAAGGATTTCCTATTGATTCCCATTGACTTCAATTTTACTCGTTCAAATGTTTTAATGATGCCAAGGACAGTCACTCTTATTTCTTCCCTGGCTCTTTTGTTCATATTTTCACAAAGATTGTAATAAGGTCTGGAGCTGAATGAAGTCCTGGCTGAACCCAAATTGAGCATCAATCAGAAGATTATTGGTTGGTAGGTTCCACTTGATCGCACTGTCAACAATCACTTCCATCATTTGCTGATGATTAAGAGTAGACCGATTTGCAGTAATTATCTGGATGGGATTTGTCCTGCTTCTTAAGGATGGGACATTGTTGTCATCGGTTTTCCTTCGTTATTTGAAGATTACCTTATCTCGAGGGCGTAAGGCCATCTGTTGTGTGTTCTAACATGGCTCTGGGAGCCCAACTGCAGACCTCTTGGTTTTCCACACCACGGGTCAGGATGAATTGCCTGATTTTGTTGAGACTGCCCAGTATTTCTAGCTTGCCTTTTGTCCTCAGCTGCCTGTTTTCTTTGTTGTTTGAAGGAAACAATGCCACTTTTTGAGATTGCTCCGCAGGTTATTATTTCTTGTGCACCCTTACCTTTAGTACTTCTGACCATGACGATAGCAAACCCCTGCCAGAAACCTCTCAGCCTTGGACACACCCAGAACATGTGGACATGATTTGCGGGCCCACATCACCCACACCTGTCCTCCACTCCTTCAAAGAACCTGCTCATCCGGGCCACAGTCATGTGCCTGTGGACCACCTTGAATTGTATCAGGCTGAGCCTGGCACACGTCGAGGATGCATTGACTCGCCTCAGGGCCTCCTCCCATAATCCGGCCTCCAACTCCCCACCCAGCTCTTCTTCACACTTTCGCTTCACCTCCCCTATCGGGGCTCCCTCCCACTCCATCAGCTCCCTATAAATTTCCAAAACCTTCCCCTCCCCCACTCCTGCTCTCAACACCACCTTATCTTGTCGCCCCTGGGGCGGCAGATGTGGGAAGGTCGAAACCTGCCTCTGCACAAAATCCCTCACCTGGGATTCCGGAATGGCAGCGGGCGGGGATCGAGAGATTCGGAGGATCATTTTATTGATGAGGGTTTCCCGAGCTTGGAGGAGTTGGAGGAGGAGTTTGAGCTGCCAGGCGGGAATGGGTTCCAGCAACATGTAACAATTATTACAGACTATTTATTAAATTAAAGAAAAGTCAAATACACATCAACAGGGCTATACTACACTAAGACAATGAAGTATATGAATTACTACACACACACACAGTTTATGTAGAATATACCCCATGTTCAAAAATATATCTAGGATCCCTGAACTCATTAAAACTTCCCCTGTCCCCCAAACAACATCCAAATTAAATAAATCTATTAGTTAAAACCAGATTATAGTTACCACACAGTTCAGGGATGATAATCAAGTCTGGGAAACATCTTGCCCTAGTCCAGCGATGGTAATTAAACTCCCTTTACGAAGGTTTCTGAACAGCCCTGGCTCTAAGTCTTAGAGGTTGTTAGATGTGAAACTTGGCCTCCAGGCTGCTCGCTGAAAACTGACTCGTCTGCTTCAGAGGCTGCTCGGTGTCAACTGGCCTGCTTTGTATCTGAGGGTCCTGGTCATTAAACCTTTGTTCCACTTTGATGCTGGCTTCTGTGTATTTGGCTATCTCCCTCGATTATTATGGGCCAGGGTTTAGAGATCACCAAAGTATATCATGGAGTTCACCTGACCCACATCTTTAAATAGATTGTGGCATGGGGAGCACAAGGGCCCACTTTACAGGTGTGGTGCAACAGAGAGCTACAGTATGTTTAAAACAAAACAATGTGTATTCTATGAATCCAGTTAACATTTTATAAACGCACAGTAAACAGTTTATCAACTACCAACACACGTAACTCCAAAGATACAATACTCTATAGGTAACCCTTAATGTCTTTCCTAGCAAAATCCATAAGTTAAACCCTTTTGAACAAAGACAGCAGGTTTAAATTCTCTACAGAAACAGGTATTACTTTGAAATCATCAAATGATCTGAAGACATTCTTTAGCTTGCAGAGAGATACCAGTATACATCTGCTTGCTTTGCCTGCAGCTCTTCAACTCTGAAAACGAAACTAAAAACACACTGCAGCTGCCAGCTCAAAATCAAAAGTGAAAGACAGACAGACAGCCCAGCTCCACCCACACAATGACATCACTGCAACCATTTGATGAAACACACTTTTCTTAAAGGGACTCTCACCTGACACTATCTAATTCCTTAACTTTAGACAAGAGCATGTGTATACCTCATTGATCTCCCAAACATTTAGGTAAATTGTTTCTACTAATAAGCTATTCACATCTGATTCTATCTAAGTGCCTTCAAATCTCATCACTGGGAGAGACGCATCTCATCTGGCCTTTTAAAGACTTGCTACTGCTGTCGCTAGGCAGATTTATACCTGTTGCTGAGCAGGTCACATCCTTTTATGCCTTGTTAAATTTGTGTTACTGCTGGTACTAGAGAAATCCATGACAATATCATTAACGTTTCCATCAAATGCCCCAAAAAATATATGGAAAAGCACAGGGCCCACGACATACCCCTGCTTCACACCACACCACTTGTTACGTCAAAGGGGACATTGTATTCACCACAGCCAGGACTCTGGCCATCATTCCTTCGTGAACTGCTGTACCAGATTTATAGCTGTATCAGCTTGGCTAAGACTTACCACAAAGCTTCTTTATTTACAGTGACAAAGGCCTTCATCCGGTCAACTGTGATGCAGTAGAGTCCCATCTGTTGTCTGTGACACTTCTCTTACATTTGTTGAAGGGTGAAGATCGTGTTGCAAGTGCCCCTGTCTTTCTTGAATCCACACTGCCTTTCTAACAGTGTACACGTTGTGTTATGTGGTTTACCGCTCTGTCGAGTTGACCTCCTGCTTGAACCTATCACAAATAGCGAGATTCCTCTGTAGTTGGCCAACAAGGCTTTTTTCTATTTCCATTAGACAAGGGAACAATCATGGCATCCTTCAACTCCTAAGGAATACTTTGTTGCTCCCACATTCTGCGATATAACTGTGTGAGTTTGATGGCTAGCTGGGGTCTCCCAGATTTGTAAACCTCTCCTGGGACCCTGTCTGAGCCTAGAGATTTCCCTGCGGGTATGGAATCTGATGACTTAGTCAATTTCCACAACAGAGCGTTTGCCATCCAAGTTTTCACATTTGAGCCAGTCTGGAAACTTGTCTACAGCTACCCCATTTACAATGAAAGGGCAGTTAAACACACACTTTTTCTCCTACAGCAGTTCCTTAATTTGATCATCATTTTCATCGAACCAGTCTGAATGGTTTCTTTTCTGTGTTCCCAGGACATCATTGGCAGTTTTGAAGATGGTGGGTTTCCTCCGGGTGCTCCGTATTCCTCCCACGGTCCAAAGATGTGCAGGTTAGGTGGATTGGCCATGATAAATTGCCCTTTCTGTCCAAAATTGCCCTTAGTGTTGGGTGGAGGTGTTGACTTTGGGTAGGGTGCTCTTTCCAAGAGCCGGTGCAGACTCAATGGGCCAAATGGTCTCCTTCTGCACTGTAAATTCAATGATAATCTATGATTAATCTAGGACAAAGGTTCGGCACAACATCGTGGGCCGAAGGACCTGTTCTGTGCTGTATTTTTCTATGTTCTATGTTTTCTATGGTGTAGGTGATTGGCACATTCCATCCTAAGCCTGATTGTCAGCTCCTAGCCTTGCTCTGAAGCCCCTCATCACAATGAGATGTCCTCCAATGGAGTTCTTGCAGCATCTCTGTCCAACTCACTTTAGAATTCGTCCTTCATGTTCCCAGATCCGGCCGTTGTTGGTGCCTGTGCAGAGATTATTCTTCCATGCTTGTTGTTCAAAAGAGGCAGGCGTAGGGTCATGAGGCAATCATTTATGAACCTCAGGAGAGCATCAAAACTTCTTCAATGTCTCACTTGATAGCAAAGCTGACACCTGCCTCTCACCTTACACTCTTTGCGTGGTCTCCCAGAAGAATCTCTGCTGATAGCTCTGCTAGCTGAGCTTCCTCAGCTTAAAGCAGCAATGTTGATAGTATCAATATTACATTGCAATAGTTCCCTGTCGACCAGAATACCTCTGCACTGGGGTTCAGAAGCAATGCACTCAAGTATGTGGATAAACACCAAAGGAGTGCATTTCAGGATATAACGAGGTGTGTGTGAAGAAGTCAGTAAGGTGTGGACTCAAGAAACAACACTGCATGAGTTAATCACAGTGGAGATCACAGTGTACGGCCAGCCCCACACACTCAGTCTTACACATTTGTTTCTGTTGGCTTGGTAAGTCAAGGCGACCAGAGGTATGGTTCAACTGCAATGGATGATTTGCAGCACCTTCTATGCCCGTGTGGATGAACTTTACAGCTGTCCTCACAGCTGGACTGCGATGCTTTCACTACAGTAAGGGAATATCATTTCCTCGGCTACATCTGTCAAAGCAGCTTTCATGTGCACTTGAAAAGGGTGGCAGGAGTTAGGCATTGTCCCTCACATGTGGACACCAGCACGTAAGCCACCCTCACCTGGTTTGGCCTGTGGATCAACAGTTACCGCGGTGCGGTCGCTGCTGTGCACTAGCAGCTATGTAGAGTCACAGGTGAGAGCTGGCTGAGTGTCGAAGACCAGCTGCAGCGTTAGCCATCCGGCCATGAAGTAGGATGTAGCTGAGTCCTGCAGAAGAAGCTAACGTTGACACACATCCCACACATAATCTGGACAGGACATACCAGGGCCGATTTCCACTCTGGTAGATCCCAGTATTGTAGCTCCACTGGACAGGTTTGGCAAGGGGCTGTTGTAATCTGCCTTTAAAGGATAGCACACATGACATCACTAGAAGGGAAGTGCATCATGTGATCCAGTCTCAGTTTCACTTTTGTCTGTGAGCAGGAGACAGCACACACAGCTCTGTTGCTGGTGGCTTCAAGCTTTCTATCCATGTATTTTGTTCTCACGGGCCTACTTTAAATAAATGGACCCACAATGTGCTTTCACAATTCCTTATGAGTGATCGGTATTTTAATGTCATAATAAAAACACAACGAGGGTGTGGCTAGTTTTGGAGAACAAGTTTTCAGCAGTATAGCCAGGATGCTGAAATGGTGGTAGAGGCAGGAACAATCACAACATTTCAGAAACATTGAATTGAGCATTTGAAACATCATAGCACAGACCAAGTGCGGGAAAATGGGATTAGAATAGATGGCCGGTGCAGACATGATGGGCCGAAGAGCCTCTTTCTTTGCTGATAAAAAGTCTCTGACTCCCTGGAGTGCATATAACCTTACATCTGAATGTGGGGTGAATCTAATTGGCTACAGACTGGAATCGTTGATGGTGGGTGCTTCACAGGGAGGCCAGGATGGATCATCTACTCGGTACTGACTCAACCTTCTCCCTCTCATGTAGCAGACCAAAGGGTATGGTACTGTTATGCATCTGGAAAAAACTCTTGTTGGTTCTGCGTCACGTGATGTGTAGTGGGGAGGCGGTTGCATAGTGATATCATCACTGGACTAGTAATCCAGAGACCCAGGGCAATGTTCTGGGGTCCTGGGTTCGAATCCCACCATGGTAGATGATGAAATTTGAATTCAATAAAATAAATCTGGAATTAAAAGTCTAATGGCTATGAAACCATGGCCGATTGTCGTAAAAAAAACATCTGGTACACTACTGTTCTTCAGGAAAGGAAATCTGCCATCCTTACCCGGTCTGGCCTGCATATGACTCCAGACCCAAACAGCAATGCGATTGATTCTTAAATGTCCCCCTCTGAAATGGCCTAGTATGCCACTTAGTTCAAGGGCAATTAGGGATGGGCAACAACTGCTGCCCAAGCCAGTAACGTGCACATCCCAAGAACATATTTTTTAAAGTAATGGCTTCAGCAGAATGTTTGCGTGGGCTTTGAGCAGATGTTGCTCGTTTTAGCCTTAGCTTAATTGCTCTTGTTCTATCACCTTTGCTCTTGAGTCGCCAGGTATCTTTCTGATACCGCCACGTGATTCAAGTCCGAGTAATGATCAATAATCCAACACACCGCTTAGTAAGAGTTAAATCAACGCACATTTATTATATACAGTAATCAATACGTATACATTAATTCTACTTCTAAGCTACTTCCTACAACTAACAGGCCAATACTTATCTTTGGAAATGGCCCACCAGGTCAGGGAAACGAATGGCCTTTCGTATGGGTTCTGAGCCTGCGGGGTTCAAAGCTGATACAGGTCGATAGTCAGGAGTGTCTATCTTGTAGCGAGCGTTGGAATGAGACTTACAGTTTCTTGCGGCTGTTGTAGAGGGTCAGCAGAAGGGTCTCGAAGGGTGCGGAGAGGAGAAGAAGGGTCGATTTGAACTTGGCCCCTATTCTTATAGTCCCCAGGGTCTTCCCGCCTCTCGGGGCGGACCTTGTACCTGGTTCCAAGTGATTGGACTTGGTCCCAATCACTTGGTTCGATATTCTCCAATGCTGGAGCGATTCCTTGATCGAGGGGTGGTCATTCACCTCTCTTTGTGTAAGCTCCTGCTGGTGCCGAAAAGTCTGGGTTGGCTTTGTGTTTCTAATTTGTAGCATAATGGGGACATTTAAGAATCAATCGCATTGCTGTTTGGGTCTGGAGTCATATGCAGGCCAGACCGGGTAAGGATGGCAGATTTCCTTTCCTGAAGAACAGTAGTGTACCAGATGTTTTTTTACGACAATCGGCCATGGTTTCATAGCCATTAGACTTTTAATTCCAGATTTATTTTATTGAATTCAAATTTCATCATCTACCATGGTGGGATTCGAACCCAGGACCCCAGAACATTGCCCTGGGTCTCTGGATTACTAGTCCAGTGACGATTGCTACTTACTATGCAGATGGCTGGTGTGTTGTTGTGTTGATGGCTGCAGGTATCGATTCTGTCTGGCCTCCCCAGAGGCGAATACACAGTTTTGCCTGCAGCTGTCTGTTTGAGTCCTGTTGGCTGATTTTCCCATCAGCCTCTTCCGTTCGCCATTTTACATCGGGGTTTGGCCATTCTAATCGGGAGTTAGCCATTTTAAGCAGCAACAGTCCCTCCTTGTGATCCTAACGCGAAGCGTGAAGGATCACATCATGATTGTTACTTTCCATTCCCTGACCGGGGGGGGGGACACTTCCTACATGGCCTCTGCACTGACCATAGCTATGCACAAAAATTTTTAACTAACAATTCTAAGGGCGCTTTGTCAGACAGGGACATGCATTACAAAACAATAAACTTGGAACCTCTAATTTATCCTTAATATACTACCCTCGCTAAACATTCCATTATCCTACCTTCCTCAATCATCCAACAAAATCACAGCATTTCATACAGTCTTTCCTGGCTTGGCAGTCAAGCTCAGGATCATACAATTTTTTGCTCATGAAAAAGTTTTTTTACATCTCTTTATTTACAACAATAAACGCAAGTGAATGCACTTTATTATTTTATCATAGATCGCGGAGGTCGGGGGTCTGGTCATAACCGAACATAGGGGATCTGATCCTATATACCGGGGTTCGAGCACGGTAGGCTCTCCTTCTCCATTTACGTAGGCGCATAGTCTGCACTACACAGCAGAGTATCGCCAACGCTAACAGTGTTTCGATCACATAGGACAGGGAGTACCAGGTTATGAACCTGGCACACCAGGATGATGCAGTGTCGCTGGTGACTGGGCTCTGGGTACTGCGGGGCAGTGAAACATTAACGGCTGGGGGGTTTGAAGTCATGGGGTTCGCGGTCACGCGCAACCAAATGTCCAAAAGCAGAATGTTGATCACGATGAAGGAAGTCCTCATGGCTGTTCTCTTTCCTTCTCTTTCTTCTCTTCTCTTTATTTTCTCTGGTCCTGGAGGTTCTGGAGTTCTGTAGAAACAAGCATAGTATCTGTAACTATCTTTGTTTAATATCTGGTATGCTAGTGTATCTGTCCTTTGGTGCCAATTATTCCCTTTATAATTGGTCACTATGTGTGACTCCCTCATTTTTTTTCGAAAAACAAATTTTAGGACACGGCACACTTCCCAATCATGAACCAGTGCTGATTTACCATCCAAATGTTCCAGGATGTAAATAACAGATGGCTGGCAACCTAAAGGTTCCCTAAACAAACAAAACTTTTTGAAATTAAAAATGCCAAATGAGGAGCGTATGGGTCGCGACGGGTAAGATTTGGATGGAGTCCCCGGGTAGGACGGCTACCAATGTCGTATCTCCCCTACCCGAGCGTGATTGACCAGTGGGGGGGGGGGGGGGTCCCCAGGCAGGGCGGGTCTCAAGCCGTTTCTCCACTGCCTGAGCAACCGACAAGAACGGGCAAAAATGTAGTCATCGTGGTAGGGCTGCCGTAGTGGTTCTATCCTTCGAACCAGAAGGGCAGTTATGATCGGGCGTCTGATACCCGAACAAGTATCAGCTGAAAAGCTAGTTCCTCTGAACGAGCGTGTGGTAACGGTGGGTCTCTTGACCAGTCTCTGCAGACAAGCTAGTTCGGCTGAACAAGCGTGTGGCAACGGTGGGTCTCTGAGGGCAAGTCCTCAGAGGTTTCGGCCGAATGGGCGTGTGGCAGTGAGAAAAAATTCTCCTGTCGGACGTACAACATTTAACAAACTTACAAAACAACATAAAACATTCTGCAGGTTCCATCAGAAAGGACAACACTTTTCCCAAGCGGTTCCTTTTAAAACATCATCTGGACACCTCAGTTCTCGGTTGCGAACAGGGTCGCAAAGGGGTTATCGGTTTGGGAGTCAGACCCAAGGTCGTCCTCTTCTCCCGGGTGCCAAACTCTGGAGTGGATTAGGGCTGAAAGGGCTGCATGGTGTGAGTTGGGGTCGCTCTCGTCGTTGCGGACGAGTCGGTATGAGTTGTCACGGTGCCAATAATTGGTGTCTAGTTGAGTGGGGACAAAGTGGTGGGGTTTGTTCAGAAAAGTGATCAGGAAGGGATCACTTGGATCGTAGTCGGAGTCGCTGGGTGTGGGTCCTGGTGCATGGGGATAGTAGGGAGGCGTGCTGTGGCTATTGTCCGAGTCACAGTCGCTGTCTCTGCTGCTGCGGACTGTGGGCATTCCGGGGCGGAGTGTACATTTCGGGGGTGGAGTCGAGGTCGAGTCCGTGGCTGGGCTGGACGTGGTGGGGGTTGGTAGGGTTACGCTGGCTGTGGGCGGGGTGTGGTGTGCTGCGTCAAGCATGACGTGGTAGGCGTGGTTCGACTGTGTTCCATAAACCTTTAACTGGTTTATATGAAACCACGCAGTCTTACCATTGGGGTACTTTATTTTGTAAACGGATGGGCTTACTTTGTCCGCAATGGAATACGGACCCGAGTATTTAGGTGACAGGAATGTGCTGGGGTTATACACAGAAAGCATTACTTGCTGTCCGATATTGTACTCAGTCGCATGCACTGTCTTGTCAAAACAAGCCTTGCTCTGTTTCTGGTGCCCAATTTTACTGCGGCTGCTAACTGAGCCGTTTTAACATTTGCAACTAATTGCTCCACGGCTTTCTCGTGTGTGAGGGCCGTTACTTCGGGGCTGGTCAGGTCTAAACCTAACAAGTATTCTGTGCCTTTCATGGGGCGTCCGGTCATGAGAGTGTGTGGGGTGTAACCTGTGGATGTAGAAATATTGTTACGCAAAAACATCAGCGCAAAAGGGAGGACTGAGTCCCACGTGGTGTTGTTCTGCTGGACCATTTTTCTGAGGGTGGTTTTTAGGGTCCGATTCATGCGCTCCACGATACCACTCGACTGTGGGTGGTATGCAATGTGGAATTTTTGGGTGATGCCAAATATCATGAGGATGTTCCGTAAAATGGGAGCCTTGGTCAGATTCAATGCTGTGGGGGAGTCCCCATCTTGTAAAGATGTGGTGGGTCAGAATCTTGGCTGTGGTTTTTGCAGTGTTTGTGCGGGCTGGGAATGCTTCCACCCATTTTGTAAATGTGTCTATGACCACAAGTACATATTTATAGCCATTCCTGCAAGGGGGCAATGGACCTATAAAATCGATCTGGAGGTTAGTCCAGGGGCCATTAACGGGTCGGGTGTGGCTGAGTTGGGCCTTTTTGGCATATCTGTCGGGGTTATTCTGCACACAGATAAGACAATTTTCTAGGTAATGGCTTATATCTTCCTTTACGTTTGGCCACCAACAAAGCTGTTTGAGATGGGCTGTAGTGAGATCGAGTCCCTGATGTCCATGACCATCATGGAACAAACAAATCAATTGGTTTCTGTCCTGTTCAGGAACCACATAAAGGGTGTCCTTTAACACCACACCGTCATGTGTGGTCAGTGTATTTCTAAATCTCTCATAGGGAACTGGATAGTTTCCCTTGACAATCTCCTTGAGATTGGTGTCCTGCTTCTGGGCCTCCACTAGATCCTCGATCTTTGTCTGTGTGACCTGAACTGCACTCACTGGCGCGCTTTCGGGGGGTTTCCAAAAATACCCATGTCTGGAACCTGCCTTAGCCAGTGCGTCGGCTTTTACATTTCCAGGGGGGGAGGAACGATGGTGGCTGCGGACTTTGATGATCCCCAAAGTCCTGTTCTGGGCTTTTTCTAAAATATGACGGAGCAATGGGGCTGAGGGGAGGGGTTTTCCATCTGCGGAAACAAATCCTCTTGCTTCCCACAGGGGCAGAAATTCCATCAGGTTGTTACAGCCATAGAGGCTGTCCGAGTATATGTCTGCTGGGCTGGGGAAGGAATCCGGGTGCTCAACTATATATGCAATGGCCGCAAGCTCTGCTGCCTGCGCGCCTAAGTGTCCGGGTAGTTTCAACGATATTTCCTCGAGGGCGCGTCCCTGTGCGTCCTCGACATAGATCCCGCAACCTGTTATGCGCTTCCCATCTAAGACTGTGGAAGATCCATCCACATAAATCTTAATGGGCTCACATGTGTCCATGTGCGGGGGGCTCTGAGTTGAATTACCTATCTTTCTGGGGGGTGTTTTAGCGATAAAGGGGCCTGTGTTGTGGTGTGGAGGGATAATCTCACATTCATGGGGGTTTCCGGGGTACTGTAAATTGTCGGCTAAGTAGGTGTGTGTATTTGTCCTTTTCACAGTGATGTCCCGTCCCTGCAAGAGAAGGGTCCATCTGGCTGCTCTTATTTGGCTTACTGTACCGTCCTTGAGTCGTCCGTCCAGTAAAAGTTTGGTGGGGGTGTGTTCGGTGAGAATGGTGATGGGGTTCAGTCCGATAATGTATGAGAAGTACTGGACTGCCCAGAAAACTGCGAGCAGGTGCCTCTCACAGGCTGAAAATCCCAGCTCCACAACATCGAAAAGTCGGGAGGTGTAAGCTACGGGTCTTAACTGGTCATGCCGTTCCTGAAGGAGCACGGCTGAAAGGGTGCGGTCTGAGGTCGCTACCTCTATGGCGTAAGGGGAAAGCGGGTCTGGAACTTGTAGTGCGGGGGCTGCTATGAGTGCCTGTTTTAAAGAGTCCACAGCATCCGTATGCTGCGGAAGCCATTCCCAGGGGGCTCCTTTCTTTAGGAGGTCTGAGAGAGGCGCTGCCTTGCTGGCGAAACCGTCAATGTGGTTTCGGCAGTAGCCAACCAGTCCTAAAAATGACCGGAGGGTTGAAACGTTCTGGGGAAGGGGCAATTTAGCAATCGAGTCAATCCTTTTGTGCTCGATCTCGCGTTTATCATGTGTGATAATTGTTCCCAAATATACCACTTTTTCTTCCAAAATCTGGGCCTTTTTGGGGTTGACTTTACAACCAATGGAATGTAACAATTCCAGGAGTTCGGACAGAAGCTCAATGTGCTCTTCCTTGGTGTCTGTCTGCAGTAGTAGGTTGTCTACGTACTGTACCAGACATTCAGGGCGAGAGAATTTTGCTAGTCCATTTGCCAGCTGTCGGTGGAAAATGGAGGGGGAGTTGTGGAATCCTTGTGGCAGGCATGTCCACGTGTACTGCTGTGCTTTAAAGGTGAAGGCAAATTTATACTGGCACGCCTTTGCCAATGGAATGGACCAGAATCCATTACTGATGTCCAAAACCGTGAAGTAGCAGGAATTGAGTCCCTGTTTGAGCATGGTCTCGGGACTTGTTGCTACGGTAGGGGCTGCTGCGGGGGTAATTTTGTTCAGTTCCCGGTAATCGATGGTCAGTCGCCATGATCCATCGGGCTTTCTCACTGGCCAAATCGGGGCATTATTAGTGGAGGCTACTGATCTAAGTACGCCCTGCTCTAATAAGCTCTCTATTACTTTTAAGATTTCTCCCTCTGCCGGGGAAATCCGTACTGTTTTTGGGGTCTAGGGTCAGGTCCTGTTACTTGTACGGAGCCAGTCATCCGTCCACAGTCGTGCTTGTGGGTCGCGAATGCTGCCCTGTTCTTTTGCAGAACTGCCCTAACCTGCTTGTCCGTGCTAAGCGTGGTCGGGTTGAACCAAAATTCGCCTACTGCACTAATTTTGTTCATATATTCGCCTATGTTGAGCGTTGCGGGGGCTCTTGCGGATTTTGCCATCTTCCAGACACACTGGTTGACTGGATCGAATGATAGGTGGTGGGAATTGATGAAATCAATTCCCAGAATGTGTTCTGCTGTGTGGGGCAGGTCTACTAAAACTACGGGGTGCTTGGTGGTGATGTTGCCGATTTGAATGGGTACAGGGGCTGTGATGTGTCCCTGCTGTGAGTGGCCTGTAAAGCCGCTGAGGGTGATAGTGGCTGTAATGGGCCACATGTCCTTTTGAAATAGGGTGGAAGAATTTATGGTGGTGCGGGACCCTCCTGTGTCCCAGAGAAATTCGATAGGCTGTCCCTGAATTTTCGCTGCAACTACTGGTTGTCCTGACCTATCCCAAAGGGTGTCGCAGACCCAACTGGGGGAGCCCGTACACCGTCAGTCCGTTCCGGTCAAGTCCGTCTGATCCGAACGGGCGCTAACGCTATGGATGGGCGCTGTCTTTTTCTTATTCAGAGTGCCTGTCTGTTGGGCTCTCTGTGGCTTTTTAGGGGCATTGCAGTCTTTCGCGAAATGTCCCAACTGTCCGCAGTTGTAACACTCTTGTGATTTGGGTGGGGGGCTGTTCTTTCCCTCATTTACCCAGGCGGGGTTGTGAGGTGTTTTTACTGCCTGAATGTCTGCGGCGGCTTGCTTTTCCTCGCTATTTTTAGCTGTGGGTTTATTCTGAACAGATTGCTCCCAAACGCGGGACAATCTTTTCACCGCCCACTTCTCGTTATGGGCCTCTTCTGAGGGATCATAACTATTACAGGCTTTCTGTCCTGCATCTGTGGCATGGGAGATAAGGGTGCGGGTCCATTTGGCCATGTTGTCTGGGGACAAATGGGCACGGTCTACGTGTCCGAAGACCGCTGCGAAGTGAATCCACAGGCGTCCAGCGAACGCTGTGGGGTGCTCAGATTTCTTCTGCCTACATTTATTGAGGCCATCTACGGGGTCACCCCGGTTATACCCGATCGCATCCAGGATCGCGGTGTGCATTTCTGCAAGGGTGCCTCCTCCTACATTCTGTGGGTCAGGAAGGGCTGCTGCTACCGACGGATCTAAACTTAAAACCATGAGCTTTACATGCTCTCGCTCATCCAGGCCGTACATGTTCGCCTGATGTTTAACTGTGGCAAAGAAATGGTGGGGGTCTGAGGCGGGGAGGAACAGTGTGATCTTCTCGCATGCGTCCTGTAATTGGGTCACTGTTAAGGGGGTGGAATATAGATATTCCGCATCATCCGATGTGGCTGTGCGGTGGGTGGTTACAGGGTTCATTGGAGCCTGAACTATCTGCTTTGTGGGGGGTTGGGGTGCTTTCCTCCTTTGGGGCTTTCCCTGCACACATGTTCCCTGAACATATCTCTGCGCTGTTTCATGTAACCCGTCCCAATCAGGGCCGTCTTCCTGGTCTAACTTTTCCCCAAAGGTTTCCTGAAAACCTTTCTGAACAGAAAGCAGTGATTGCAGCTCTGCAATCTGCTTCCGGCATTTTGCGTGATCTATTGTGCTCTGTCTTTGTTCTGTGGTGGCAGCGTGGAGTGCTCTTAAGGCTGCCTTGAGATCACTACACTGTTTCTGTAGCGTCTCTACCTGTTTTTCTGTCTCTTCTCTTACCAGGACTGCACGTTGCGTGTCCTTATAGGCCTTTTCATATTGCGACTGGAAACTGCTTAAATGTGCCAGACAAGACTGGTGACCCCATTTGGCGTCTGCCACCTCTGCATCCTTTGCTGCCAATTTCCTCCTTAATTCTAAATTCTCTTTTTCAACTTCGCTTACATCGACTTTACTCATCCGATGTATGCCCTCAACTTCTTTGCGGAGTGTCTTGACGACATCCTCTGTGCCTCGCAATTGTGCCAAACAGGACACGATTGCCATTCGGCTTGCGAGCTTTTTCCAAGCCCTTTTTGTGTATCTCGCTCAGGTTCTCCCACCAAGTATACCCTATACTTCCGGGACCTGATTCCTCATTATCGCAGAAATCATTCCACAGGGGCCATCCTTTGCCCTTGATCTATTTCCGGAATTCCTCCTCCCAAATGGGACACTGTCCCACTCTACTGCTGCTGGTCGCTGCGACCGCAAATTCCTCAGGGTTCATGAGGTGCTGCATTGCCTGCATGGCCATCTTTCCTATCCGACTGCTTCTTCTAAATTTGGAACAGGGGGCTAAGGCGGTGTTGTAAATGCGGGTACAGCTTTCGCTACTTTCCGAAAATACAGACTTCCGACAGTTTTGACGCAACAAAAATCTATCAGTTTTACCTTATTGCCCTGTTAGTTACGCATGCATACACACACTTCCGAATTATGAGTATTGATCAGAACTGCTTGAACACTTGTGGTTTTCTGTTTCCAATTGGGTTTCTAATTCAAATTTCTTGGGTTCTCCCGGAGTGGTTTTCCACTTCTAGATCGGGTCCCGTCAGGATGTCGCCAAAATGTTGCTTGTTTTAGTCTTAGTTTAATTGCTCTTGTTCTATCACCTTTGCTCTTGAGTCGCCAGGTATCTTTCTGATACCGCCACGTGGTTCAAGTCCGAGTAATGATCAATAATCCAACACACCGCTTAGTAAGAGTTAAATCAACGCACATTTATTATATACAGTAATCAATACTTATACATTAATTCTACTTATAAGCTACTTCCTACAACTAACAGGCCAATACTTATCTTTGGAAATGGCCCACCAGGTCAGGGAAACGAATGGCCTTTCGTATGGGTTCTGAGCCTGCGGGATTCAAAGCTGATACAGGTCGATAGTCAGGAGTGTCTATCTTGTAGCGAGCGTTGGAGTGAGACTTACAGTTTCTTGCGGCTGTTGTAGAGGGTCAGCAGAAGGGTCTCGAAGGGTGCGGAGAGGAGAAGAAGGGTCGATGTGAACTTGGCCCCTATTCTTATAGTCCCCAGGGTCTTCCCGCCTCTCGGGGCGGACCTTGTACCTGGTTCCAAGTGATTGGACTTGGTCCCAATCACTTGGTTCGATATTCTCCAATGCTGGAGCGATTCCTTGATCGAGGGGTGGTCATTCACTTCTCTTTGTGTAAGCTCCTGCTGGCGCCGAAAAGTCTGGGTTGGCTTTGTGTTTCTAATTTGTAGCATATTGTTCCCGGGATTGCTACTTACTATGCAGGTGGCTGGTGTGTTGTTGTGTTGATGGCCGCAGGTATCGATTCTGTCTGGCCTCCCCAGAGGCGAATACACAGTTTTGCCTGCAGCTGTCTGTTTGAGTCCTGTTGGCTGATTTTCCCATCAGCCTCCTCCGTTCACCATTTTACATCGGGGTTTGGCCATTCTAATCGGGAGTTAGCCGTTTTAAGCGGCTACACAGATCACCATTTTGTTTATATGAGCGACACCTCTCATCGTATTTTACTCACCGTAAACCTCTCATCGTATTTTACAAGAATCCAGAGTGTGGGTATTTCCATATCTGTTCTCTTTGCGGCAACAAAGAAATTAACAGGAGAGAAAATTGGCGATGAGGATTGAGACAGGAAAACATCGCTGAAAGTAAGATCTTTGTCGACTAATTGTGAGACAGCATCGGGAGCAACGGAAGATTCCTGGGGCCGGACTCGCTCACACACGGATGTCAGGCGAAGCACTGCCGCCGATATGAAGGTGAAACAAATGTTTGACAGAAGCTGTGAGTAAGTCAACCGCCAGACGGGGAAGACTAACTTGCATTGAAGTGAGTGTGGTCTGGGCTGCAGGGACCACGCTCGTGGCGAAGATACACAGGTGGCAGGGAACCGGGATTTCAAAGTATGCCGTCTCTGTGTGGTCTACTACTTGGTAGAAAAGCCGAAATACTCAGGCACAAAAGGGAAAGAATTCCTAGTTGCTTGTTCAAGGGGATGTGAGTGCCATGTTTTCTAATACAGTCAGAAGGGAGGAAGTGTAGACCCTAGGAGCCAGGATCCAAAAATGGTGGGAAAAACAGATGTCCTGGGCACATTTGATGGGGATTATGAAACATGGAATTCATATGAAGAAAGATTCCAATTGTTTTTAATAGCTTATCAGACACCGGACTGAAAGGTCATGACATTTCTCAGCTCAGTTGGCCGCAAAACATTTATGCTGCTACAGAATCTTGTTGACCGGCAAAACCAGGAGTCAAGTCCCTCAGTGAACTAATGAAAACCTAGGCCAAGTGGCCTAGTTCTGCTCCTATGTCTTATGGACTTATGGACATTTTTCTCCAAAACCGTTATTGATTACAGAAAGGCTCTGATTCCACCATCGTAGTTAAGAAAGTAGGAATTAGGAGCAGAAGTCGGCAATTCAGCCCCTCGAGCCTGCCCTGTCATTCAATCAGATCATGGCTGATCTCGCCCTGGTCTCAAAGCCACGTCCCTACCTGTTCCCCACACCCCTTTAACCCTTTTTTAAATCATAAATGTATCTCCTTCTTGAAACCATTTAATGACTCAGACTGCATCGCCCTATGGGGCAGCGAATTCCACACACTCACCACCTTCTGCGAGAAGTTGTTCTTCTCATCTCAGTTCTCAACCTACCGCCTCTCAATCTATATCTGTGACCTCTTGTTCTCGGCCTATATCTGTGACCTCTCATTCTAGAAGGAAGAAGGTGAAACTATTTTACAGTTTGCAGCATCTTTAGAAAGATTATCTAGATATTGTGAATTTGATACAACACTTGATGATACTCTTCAAGACAGGCTGGTTTGTGGATAACGAAGTGAAGCAATTCAGAGGAAGCTGCTTACTGTAAGTGATTTAACTCTGAATACTGCTGTACAAGTTGCCACTGCTATGGAGCTTGCAATGAGAGAGGTTTCACAGATCGGGGCTGGAGCAAAGATCCACAAAATGGATACCTCAAGGAACAAGGTTGTGTTGCTCGTTTTAGCCTTAGTTTATTTGCTCTAATTCTGTCACCTTTGCTCTTGAGTCGCCAGGTATCTTTCTGATACCACCATGTGGTTCAAGTCCGAGTAATGATTAATAATCCAACACACCGTTTAGTAAGAGTTAAATCAACGCTCATTTATTATATACAGTAGTTAATACTTATACAATAATTCTACTTCTAAACTACTACCTACCACTAACAGGCCAATACTTAACTTTGGAAATGGCCACCAGGTTAGGGAAACGAATGGCCTTTCGAATGGGTTCTGAGCCTGTGGGATTCAAAAGCTGGTACAGGTTGATAGTCAGGAGTGTCTATCTGGTAGCGATCGTTGGAGTAAAACTTACGTTCTCTTTCAGCAAGGATCTCGAAGGGTGCGGAGCAGAGAAGAAAGGTTGATTTGAACTTGGCCCCTATTCTTATAGTCCCCAGGGGCTTCCCGCCTCTCGGGGCGGACCTTGTACCTGGTTCCAAGTGATTGGACTTGGTCCCAATCACTTGGTTCGATATTCTCGAACACTGGAGCGATTCCTTGATCGAGGGATGGTCGTTTACCTTTCTTTGTGTCAGCTCCTGCTGGCCCCGAAAGGTCTGGGCCGGCTTTGTGTGTCTATTCTGTATCAGTTGTTCCCGGGGATTGCTGATTAATATGCAGATGGCTGGGGTGTTGTCATGTTGATGGCTGCAGGTATCGGTTGGTCGGGCTTCTCCAGAGGCGAATACACTGTTTTACCTGCAGCTGTCTGTTTGAGTCCTGTTGGCTGATTTTCCCATCAGCCTCTTCCGTTCGCCATTTTAAATCAGGGTTTGGCCATTCTAATCGGGAATCAGCCATTTTACATGGCTACAGTTGCAAAGGTGTAACCATGTCAGCGTTGTACGCAAGTTGGACACTCAGCGGGGGAATGCTGGAGTAAATCAAATGCATCCAAAAACATCTCAAAAAACATCCCCCAAATCTGAGACAATTCATCATCAAAAGCTGAAGCATCTGCCTTTAAAGCAGTCAAACGTGATCCAAAGGATGTACATTGAAGAGGTCATACCATTAAAAGGATGCATTCTGGTGAAAGTAGAAGCAATTGAGCAGACAGCGAAGTTGCCTCTTCAGGTTGTCTGTGAAAATGTTCCTGCTCTATTTAGCACAGCATGGTTGGCTAAGATTAGGCTTAACTGAGAAACAGTCAATCAATTAATGGATTCAAAGAGCAACTTGCTACAACTTCTGAAGAAGCATGAGAAGGTGTTCAAAGATTCGCTAGGCTCCATGACACCTAAGATTCAAGTCAGACCGTACACCCAAATGTATCAAAGCTAAAACAGGACCATACACCAGCATGGTAGCACAGTGGCTAGCACAGTTGCTTCACAGCTCCAGGGTCCCAAGTTCGATTCCCGGCTTGGGTCACTGTCTGTGTGAAGTCTGTACGTTCTCCCCGTGTCTGCATGGGTTTCCTCCGGGTGCTCCGGTTTCCTCCCACTGTCCAAAGATGTGCAGATTAGGTGGATTGGCCATTCTAAATTGCCTTTTGTGTCCACAAAGGTTAAGTGGGGATACCGGGTTCCGGGGATAGGGTGGAGGTGTGGGCTTAGGTGGGATGCTCTTTCCAAGGCCGGTGCGGACTCGATTAGCCCAATAGCCTCCTTCTGCATTGTAAATTCCATGATGATTCTATGATGATTAAATCTAAAGTTGAAAAAGTACTAAAAAGATTAGTAAGGACAGGAGTCATTGAATCTATTGTGACAAGTGATTGGGCAACACCAATCATTCCTGTGTTAAAACAGGGTGGCTCAGTGAGAATTTGTGGAGATTTCAAAACTACTATTAACCCAGCTTTGTGCGTAGGTCATTATCCACTCTTGCTGATTGAAGACTTTTTTGCTGGACTTCTTGAAGGACAGGAATTCAGTAAAATTGATCTTTCACAAGCATATCTGCAGTTGAATGTGGCTGGAAAATCACAGCCACTACTTACCATAGTGACGCACAAAGGTCTGTTTTGTCACAGAAGACTTCCTTTTGGAATAACATCTGCTCCTGCTCTTTTTCAAAGATCCATGATTCAAATTCTAAGTGGGTTGAAAGGAGTGCCCTGTTGTTTAGATCATATACTCATCGCCGGTTGCAGTGAGCTGGAACACTTGACGAATCTGGAAACTGCCCTGAAGCGGTTACAGAGCCACAACCTGAGAGTTAGGAAGAAGAAGTGTGACTTTGTCAAGTCATCCATAAAGTACCTTTATTATCTTATAGACAAAGACAGTTTACACAAAAGAGATGAAGAAATGTCTGCAATCTTAGACACAACTAAGGTCATTTTTAAGATTGATCAATTACAATGGTAAGTTTGTGCTGAATTTAGCAACACGGTTGAGGCCTTTACACATGTCGCTATGTGTCTAACAGTCATGGCACTGGTCAGAAGAACGTGAAAATGCAAACAATGAAATGAAAGAAACTTTACTGAAGTCAGAGCTGTTCATTATAATCCAAAAATGAAGATGCAATTATGCTTTCAAGAGAAGAACGACCAGTCACATTTGCATCATGCACTCTTACTAGCAAAGAACTGAATTATACTCAGCTAGAAAAAGAAGCTTTGAGCATCATTTTCAGTGGAAGAAGGTTCCACCATTACCTTTAGGGTATTATTTTACTCTTTTGATGGATCATCAACCCTTGACCACAATCTTTGGGCTGTATAAAGGTATACCTCCTTTGGCAGCTAGCAGATTATTGATATTGTCGGCGCACACTTACGGTATCCAGTATCGCAAGTCAGAGCAGCATGCAAATGCTGATACTTTGTCATGATTGCCATTACATGTCAAGCGTGACCCAGAAGAAAATACCATCGATATTTTGTATTCCTTGCTCATGGATAATGTACCTGTGACTTCATCTCAAGTTCAAAGATACACAGGAACTGATCCAGTGATGGGGAAGGTGATGGACTTGGTCCAAAAAAGAATGCTGTTAGATGTTCATAAGAAAAATCCAGACCTCAGGTCCTACAGCACATGAAGACTTGAGTTGACTGTACGGAATGGATTTCTATTGTGGGGAATCGGTATGCTTATTCCTCCGTGCTTGCGTAGTAGAGTCCTTGACCGACTGCATGAGGGACATGCTGGTGTGGGAAGGGTGAAGGAATTGGCACACAGTTATTTTTGGTGGCCAGGATTAGATGCTCAAATTGAAGAGAAATTTGGGCAATGCTGATCTTGTGCAAAACTAAGGAACATTCCACCATTACAATCATTAAATCCGTGCGAATGGCCAACTCAGCCATGGCAGAGAATACAAATCATTATATGCTGCTCCACTGGCAGGCCGCATGTTCTTGATGATTGTTGGTGTACTCAAAAAGGCCAGAAGTCGCGACAATGAAGTCAGCGACGAGTGAGCAGATCATTGAGAAACCAGACAAGTATTCGCAAGATTCGGAACACCAGAGCAGATGGTCAGTGATAATAGTACACAGATTACTTTGAAGGAATTTGAGGACTGGATGAAAGGGAATAGTATACTGCATATCAAGTCAGTTCCACATCATCCAGCAATGAATGGATTGGCTGAATGTTTTGTGCAAGCACTCTATCAAAGCATCGAAGAAGCAGGGGACGTTGGCAAGAAGAGAAAAAAGCATTTCTAATATCTTATTACACCAATAACAGGAAATGGGGACCAGCTATAATCCTAGTGAAGACTGGTCCAATATCAAACACTAGTGCTTTTCAAACATTTTTTCCCGGGACCCACTTTTCCCAACTGGCCGACCATTGAGAACCATGCCGGCCGATCTTCGCGACCAATGCCGGCCGACCTTTGCGACACATGTCATGCTTGCGTACCTTTGATGCGAAAGGGGAGGCAGATTGATCCTCACGATCTCACTTGAATCAGGTTCAAAAGAGGAGAGGACAATGTGCATATCAGGTGCCGACGTCGGCCAGTTCCTTTATGCCATCTTCGTCATTATGAAAACGGAAAATCCAACCTTGCACTTGTAGGTTGTCGCAAAGGGCAATAGCAACAAAATGCTTGTCTTATTCAGCACTGGATACTCCTGGGAGTTATTAATCCAGAAGGTTGACAGCCTCATGGGCTTCTGCCATGTGTTTAATGTGGTGTCACAGGTCAGGTATAACAGCATAGTCTTTTAATTTGACGTCAACTTTAAGTTAATAACTGACTCTGGGGTCTCAACCTCAAAAGGAATTTTTCACCCACTAATTCTCTTTTAAAATCGGTATCTTCTCCTCCCATTTGCCAGTACTTCCCTGCATACAACACACTTGGGATTTGCATCCTTATTTGCATCAGCACAATTGACAAAACAATACCTCCAGAAATGATTTTTATACTGCTTTATTCCCGAGTTAAGTTTCTTCTTTGTAGGCCCTGGAGGTCTGTCCAGAGCTAACACTAGCACTGCGCTGTCCTGCCCTGGACTCTCCTGTGCAGCTCTCTCCAGCAGATTCTGTTGTGAGTTCCTGTCCAGTAGGTACACTGTCTATGTGAGTCTCTGGCCATCTCTTACTGTTAAGAAAATAATCCATCTTCCATCTTCGCAATCCTCTTGCCAGCAGGTGGAAAATGGAACCAGTTCTGCTCCGTGATTTGGCGCCAAAAGCATGACAAAGGAGGGCACTTGACGTCAAGTATACGTGCAGGGCACGTGACCTGCTCTCTGCTGTTGCTTCTGGCCGGAAAACTGCACACAGCCTCATTTATTTTCAATTAAAAGGCAGCACTGGCCGCCATTCTCAATCTAAAAGCTGGTAACGGCCATTTGACACTTCTCCCATGATCGGGACTATCGCGGGAACATCGCAACCCTCCTGACACCCGTCCATGACCTGCACTTTGAAAAACCCTATCATACATCCGCCATACAGCCGGATAATGAAAGAGTTTTGCAACGTCGTTCTGATCAGTTACTTGCTCCACAAAGTGGCTTTGCAGATACTTCTTAAGAACCTCTACTTTTAGAGGACCTAGAGAGGTATATCTTGGAACAGAGACCAGAGACAGTGACGGGTTCAGATTCAATTTCTTAGGACTTTTCAATGCCTATAGTGACAAAAATCTCAAGATGTACCATTTACAGAAAGGAATGAGGATACTTCTGTGGTCGCAAATAGCTGAGTTCATGAACACCGAATTCTACCAAAAAGAAATAAACGTCCACCACAGAGACAGTCTTCTTGAATTGTATATACCGATAGAAATAAGATATCAGGGGATCTGTTGTATAAATGTTAATTGTTGTTGCACTAATGAGGCAAAGAAGGAGGGGTGTTATGTATCCCTCTACATACTGTGCCGCGTGATGTGTAGTGACGTCGGCAGAGTTTTTGAGAGGGCTTTGAGCAGAGCTCCATCTTGATTGTATAAACCTCTCATTGTGTTTTACAAGAGCCCAGAGTTTGGGCACCTCCATACCTTTTCTCCTTGCGACAACAAAGAAATATAACAGGCGCCTACAACATACAAGACTGAGAGCGGGCAGTCTGACCTTGAAGTGAAAATCAAGGCCTTCTCCACGTGCAACACCGCAGCCTGTCAACCTCATCAGCTTTAAACAACTCTGATAACCGAAAGCATTTCTACAAAATCAAATAGAGCCAGTACAAATGAATCAGCAACTTCCACAATAACTTATATTTTCACCATTAGCTTCATAGGGACATTATAAAGCAGAATCTGTCACTGAACCACGCAAGGCAATACTAGGGCAGACAGCCAAAAGCTTAATTAAAGAATTAGGTTTTAAGGGAACCTTTAAGAGAAAAGTAAGATAGCGTGACAGAGAGAATCAGGGAGAGCTCAGAACCTCAGAAGTTGAAGCTACAGCCACAGCCACAATGGTGAAGCAATCAAAATAGGTGATGGCGGGGGCAGCACGGTGATGCAGTTGTTAGCACTGCTGCCTCACTGCGCCAAGAACCTGCGTTTGATCCCGGCCCAATCACTGTGGTGTGGAGTTTGTACATTGCCTGTGTGGGTCTCACCCCTACAATCCAAAGGTGTGAAGGGTAGGTGGTGTGGCCACGCTAAATTGGTCTTTAATTGAAAAAAATAAGAATTGGGTACTTTAAATTTTCTTTTTAAATAGGTGATGGAAATATAATTGCTCTGCATTGTATATCATTGCCTGGTTGGTAAATGAGGCTGGTTGCTCGCTAATTATGCCCAAAGGAGCTTCAGAAACCAGAGACCGCCATATGACCTTGAATTTAATCTTAAAACTGGTGGCAGAGGGCAATGTCTGTGCCAAGGATGCCTGTAAAACCAACCTCGCGCAGCGTGTCTGATCACACAGTGTTTTTATTGGTGAAGGATTTAAGTCTCGTCTATCAGATGGACGAGGGAGAATGTTATAACGTCTCATATTTATGGGTGAAACTTAACAGGATTTATTTGCTATTAAACAGTGGCCCACTCGGTTGGTGGAAATTTGTGTTTACTTTTTACTTTGAAAACTTGAGTCAGTGTTGAGTGGGTAAAGAGTAAGCACACAGACAGGACCTGTGCACACAGCGTGTGTGTTTAAATGCTGCCCACAGTCCACCAGGCCACAGCAACACCATATGGGGCTCAGTATCGTCCAGCGTCGCTCCAGCTTATTTTTCTAATCCCAACAATTTCAACTTTTTATTCTTTACCATTACAACCGGGGCCTTCATGTGCCTTCTCCAACCAGGAATGTTGGTAAATAAACATCAGCCAGCACCAACGATTGCTGAAACAGTCCTTTTCCTTGTTTGGACAGGCGATTTCTTAGATTCAAGTCCGAATGACTGAGCTTATCAGATTTTTATTCCAAACACTACACAGCACTAATATGATTCCACAAGACGCCATCCAAGGCAAGAATATGGTTTGTTTTAGTCAGGATTCATAGTTCTTTATCAAATAGCTCTTAAGAAGCGTCACATTCAACCCGAAACGTTGGGTTCAATTCTCCTAAAAAATGACTAAGGGCACAATCTTCCCAAAAGGGAAGCACATGGCTACTCGACTAACTTTGAATAAGTGGCCTGCACGGAGAATGCGCGGCCAAGGCCGCACGTGGACCTCTTTTTTTATAATGGGGAGCGCTGCTCACCGGAATTCCCCATTCCGTAAGAGATCGGGACGCCACTTAAAAATGGCAACCCGGTCTTCAAGACCCGCAAAAAAATCCCCAACCTATCCTCCAGTCCTAACGCAACATTGGAGGGGCCCCCAGCCCCTGTACCCCCCACGCTGGACCACCCCGACCCAATCTCAAGTATGCAAAAAATGCCAGCTTGGCACGTTGGCAGTGCAAACCTGGGCACCTTGGCAGTGGCAGGGCACCACCCTGCCCAAAGGGCATGCAGGTGGGGCACTTCAATTCCCTTGGAGACCCTCACAAGTGCCATTCCTTCTGGTCTCCGGTTGGGGGAAGCCGTTCCCGAGGCGAAGGGATTGAATTCCAAAGCCTCATGTAACTTGGAAATCTGCACATTTGAGTAAGGCGTACTGCCTCACTCTAATATGCAGATTTGCCAAAAACTGAGGGCGGGATTTCCCTTGCAATGTCTTGCGAGATTGCATTGAATCCCGCGAGGCATTGTGAGCTGGGTGGGTCCCAGGAGCGGGGTATCCCGGCTTTTACCGGCCGCGCTGTGCTGCAGCAAGGTGCTTTCCGGTGCAGCGTGGCCGGAATATCGTGGGTTTTGTGGGGTGATTCCCGCTGGGTGTTTGGGCATGACCCCAATCGTTATTCACCAATGCTTAGTCATTTGTTTGGAGTCTCACTGAATCATCCCACACCTGGGTGCAATTTAATGGTTTCATTGCACCCGACTTGGTGAGGCTTCTCGCGAGATTTGCGATGCTCGGAATGCCTCACGAGATCTAAGGCGATCTCGTAAGTTGGCGCAATCTGGACCTCGCCATCACTGGACAAGAACCAGATTAACATATTTAAGTGAGCCACTAGGCATATTTAAACATGTCTGCAGACAATTATCTCGAGGCCCATGAAATAACCCCCGTGCCTGGGAGACCTCCCCATGGTGCTATTTTGCACTGGTCCACACATCGTGGACCAGACGTAATGGCACCTGGGGGAGTCGGAGACACCTGGGTGGTTGGGCCCTGGGCAGGGTGGTCCCCTACACTCCCACTGGTACCTGGGCACCTTGGTATTGTCAGCCAGGCACATTGGCACGGCCACCAGGTACCCTGGCAGTGCCACCAAGGTGCCCAGGTGCCTGTGATTGGGCCCGGGGGTGCCCTGCCCTTAAGAGGTGGGGTGAGAGGGGGCTCAAGGACCCCCTAAGGAGTAGGTTGGGGCAGTGGTGCATCTGGGGGCTGCGGTTGGGTGTCCCAGGTATCGAAAGATTGGGGCAGCATTTACAAATGCCTAGGTTCGTCAGTGCAGAGAGCGAAGTGCGGCCTTGGCAGGCATTCCCAACCGAGGCCAAAAAAAAGGCAGCGTTCTGTTAGATAGCTGGGTGGTTCTCAACACTGTAGGCGCCAAGAAATACCCCGCTATATACACACAAAACAGGACTCTGTTTTTTGCACTTTAAATCTTTTCTGGTGTGGGGAACTAAAGATGGCAGCAAGACCGGCTCCTCAGAGATCGGGGTGCCATTTTTAAAAGGCACCCTTTAAGTTAACTCAAAGTTAAGTTGAGGATCCCCCAGCCCCCGTACCCCACCCACGGACATCACGACCCCCCTATATTCAGGGTGTCGGACCAGCGGGGCTGGAGGCGGGTGTGGGGACAGATGTCTTAGCCTTCGCCTCGCTGATTGCCCGAAGGCGGATCCTGTTGGGGTGGAGGTCAGCTTCTCCGTCCTGTGCCTCGGCTTGGCGGGAGGACCTGCTGGAAGGTTTAACGCTCGAGAAGGTGAAGTTTGAGCTGAGGGGGAGGATGGAAGGGTTCTGCAGTTCATTGTTTATCATGCATTTTCAAGAATTGGATGCCATCGAACATTGGTTGTGGGGGGAGCAGGTTGAGTGTCTGGTTTATGGGTTACTCTGTATGGGATGATCATGGGGTCTCTTTTTCTTGTTTTGTATTTGGGATGTAGGGGGAGGTTTGGGTAGTGCTCGGGGGATTGCTGTTGTATTTGTTATTGTTGGTGATCTTTCGTTGGGTGTATATTTGATGAAAATGTGGAAAATGAGGAGAATAAAAATATATTTTTTAATAAGTGTGAAGTAGTACATAGAACATAGAACATAGAAAATACAGCACAGAACAGGCCCTTCGGCCCACAATGTTGTGCCGAACCTTTGTCCTAGATTAATCATAGTGAAAGTAACTGAAACAAAGCAGTGTTGTGCAAACGTCTTGCCATCAAGTAGTACCGCCAAACGCAATATGCTGATTCTTCATCCGGTTGTGTCTATGTGCAAAGTTGCTGGTGTGATTGTCAACGTAACCATCATCAATTTCAAAGCAACCCATTGTACATGAAGCACTGAGAGCGATGATGATGAACTATGTAAATCCACAACATTTTTTACATTAACTTTAAATGTTGATTTTTTTTTTTACAGTGACCAAATTTGGTGACTGTGCTGGCATGTTGTTTTTTAGATCTTCTTAATGGCATTTTCCACATTTAGCGACAGTTATATACATTTTGTGCCGCATTAATTTAGTGTATTATTCAGAGAGGTTTATCGTGCCCTTCCCCTAATTGACTTTATGTACATTTTGCCGCCCTCAGGCTTGGCCTGTGGTCCCTTCCGCCCCCCCCCCATCCCTCCCTGCCCCTCCTCCCCCCCACCTTGTGTCCTCCTTCTTGCCCTCCCCCCCCCCCCCCTCCATTTTCCTCCCCCGTCAATTTTGGCTGTGTTTCGCCTGTGATTGGGGGGGGGGGGGGGTTGGCCCCTCCCACATCGTTTGCAAGGCTCAGCCTAATGCAGCTCAACGTGCACAGAGTACACCTGACCAGAACCCGAATGAGCAGGTTCTTCCCGGAGGTGGAGGATAAATGTGAACGGTGCCAGAGGGGCCCGGCCAACCACACCCACGTGTTTTGGGCTTGTTCCAAGCTTGCTGGGTTCTGGACAGCCTTCTCCGAGGCAATGTCCAAGGTTGTGGGGTGAGGGTGAAGCCATGCCCAATAGTGGCAATCTTCGGGGTATCGGAGCAGCCAGAGTTACACATGGGGAAGGGGGATAATGCCCTTGCTTTCGCTTCCCTAATCACACGCCCGAGAATCCTGCATCTGCTGGCGATCGGCAGCCCCCCCCCCCACAGCTGCAGACTGGCTCGCTGACCTCTCGGAATCTCTCCACCTGGAGAGGATTAAGTACGCCATCTGAGGGTCAGAGGAAGGCTTCCTGGATGCATGGGAGCAGTTCGTCAGCCTGTTCCAAAATCTGTTTGAGGCCAGCAACGAAGACTAAGATAGGAAAACGGGAGCGAAAGGAAGAAAAAGAGGAAGGATAAGGGGGTGGGATAGTATTTAACACACAGATTCCCAGCTCCATTATTACAAGTTAGTGAGCTAGGCCTCGGCACAAACATTGGGGAGAAAACAAATTTGGACGCGTGCACACTCTTGGTGGAGTTATGGATGCGATATGTGTTCACCATTTTGAACTTCTGCATTTTGCAACTTTTAGAGGCTGATGTTGTTGCCAAAATTAATGGGGTAGATTTTATGATTGGATAGATTACCCACTCTTCTGACCGAAAAGTCCACCGGCACTATGCTGACCAGAAACCCAACAGCCTTAATTGATTTAATCTGGGGCTCCCGCTCCCATCTGGGAAGGAGTCCCACCTTACAGAGATGCAGGCCAATCTGAGCGGCTGGCACCTTTCTAGACTCAGCAAACCAGGATTGAGTAGTGGCCAATGCTGGGACTACAAGCAGCTCCCACGGAATAACGTTCATGGATCCTGGGCTTCAGGTAAGTCTGGGAATTTTGGTCAGGCCTGCCTGGCAGAAGCCAGCGAGTAGGAGGGGAGAGGTTTGCAGGGAGGAGTATGCTCTAGTGGCATTTCCTCCGTTGGGCATAGGGGCCAACCCTGTCTGAACAATAAAAGCTGCTAGTTGCCCAACTTGATTCTGCCTTCCCCAACACCATGTATTCTCGCAGTAGAGGCAGAAGTAGGCCCTTCAGTGGCCATCAATTGGCCATTCAAGGGCCTCAATAGGCCTGTTGGGCAAGAAGGTGTTGGGCAGGCCACACATTTAATTTTACGATCCATCCCCATTTTCAAATATGTCAGCGGGCAAGTGTTGTATGAATGAATAAAGAAGGGCCCCTACAGTACAGAAACCCCACCTAGATTAATAAAAAAGTGAGTTCTGCTTCCAACCCTCTGGGAACTGTTACACCGCTGAGGCTCAAATCAACAATTAGGAGGCTCAGGGGCTCAGGGTGGTACAGTGGCACAGTGGTTAGCACTGCTGCCTCAGAGGGCCAGGGACCCGGGTTCAATTCCAGCCTGGGGTGACTGTGTGGAGTTTACGCAGTCTCTCCATGTTTGCATGGGTTTCTTCCGGGTGCTCCGGTTTCCTCCCACAGTCCAAAGATGTGCAGGTTAGGGAGATTGGCCACGCTAAATTACCCCTTAATGTCCAGGGATGTGCAGATTAAGTCACAGGGTTACAGGGATAGGGTGGGGTGGGAGGGCAGTGGGCCTGAGTGGGGTGCTCTTTCAGCGGGTTGGTGCAAATGGCCTCCTTCGCACTGTAGGGATTCTACCATTCTATGAAAACAGTGAGACTCATTTGGAAATTTTCACTCTACTTCTGCCTTCCTTGTGTGGAAATACTTTGTGGTTAGCACTTAATGCCAGTAAATCATCACATAGAAAGCTTTGAGCCCGAGTTTGACCGAATCGTGCCACACCACATTGGCACAATGTTATAAACTACCAACCTGCTAGACATGATACATATTGAATGACATTTATTTCCTAGACCTCCTGAAGCATGTCTGAAACTTGTAGAGAGTGACCGGGTCGTCACAAGTTCAGGCTTAATGGGTTGAAGCAAATTGAGCTTCAGTTGTTGGAGTGACTTATGATTGATTAGTCACTGCAAACTGTAACAAATGTCAATTTCCTTAAAAACCTTGCCGCTGTCTTTTCTAATTCCAGTCCCAGTTTGACTGTGATAATATAAGTTACGTAAGGCTACAGCACTGAAACACACCACACAGACCAACCGTTCCTTGCTCCACATGAACCTCCTTCCATCCCACATCAACATCCTCCCACCGCTGCTCCTTGTTTTACTCCATATTGTGGGGAAATACGTTGTGGCAAAATCAAAATTCTTTAAAAATGCTGAAATAGCCATTTGTTATTTTGTGGCTACAATGATTTTGGAGATCCTGAATGGGACCCTGGACCAGCAAATTGGTCTGATTGATCGATCCAACTCGAAACCGATTTATTTAGGATAAATCTTTCACATTGAGAAAGCTGCTGTCTGCTCAACTATTCAACTCTACATTGACGTTCGTTTTTTTAAAATTGAACATAAAGTCTGGCTTTGAATTTGCTTTTATTGAACCAGCTGAATTGAAGTAGATTTGGTTTCATGGTTGCTGAGAGGTTGTTTCCCCCTGCGCGAGAGTCTGGGGCCAGACGGATTAATCGCAGAGTAAGGGGTCCCCCATTTAAGACAGAGGTGGGGCTGGTTTAGCACAGGGCTAAATCGCTGGCTTTGAAAGCAGATGCCAGCAGCACGGTTCAATTCCCGTACCAGCCTCTCCGAACAGACGCCGGAATGTGGCGACTAGGGGCTTTTCACAGTCACTTCATTTGAAGCCTACCTGTGACAATAAGCCATTTTCATTTCATTTCAGGTGAGGAGGAATTCTTTCTCTCAAAGGGTAGTGAATCTGTGGAATTCTTTACCGCAGAGAGCTGTGGAGGCTGAGATCATTAAGTATGTTCAAGGCCGCGATAGACAGATTTTTAATCAGTAAGGGAATCGAGGGTAATGGAGATAAGGTGGGAAAGTGGAGTTGAGGATGATCAGATCAGTCATGATCTCATTGAATGGCGGAGCAGCCTCGATGGGCCAAATGGCCTACTTCTGCTCCTACATCTTATGGTCTTACAGTCAAGTGATACCCAGGACTGGTCCATGGTGATCTAAATATCGGGAACAGGAACAGCTTGGTTTCAGAACCGATTACTGAAACAATGTGATGTTGAATGTATCAGAATTTTAGAAACCTGTGGGCAATAATTGCTTTTTGAGAAAAAGTTAATTCTTGATATGTGGTGTGGCCATCTAAAATGGCCGCCTGCAAAGATCGATGGGAAATTTGGCCAAGCCTGAGCACAGGCGGGCTGCAGCCTGCAAATATACAAAGCTGCAGAAACTAACATAGGAAAAGGGGCATTAAGAGGTCATCCAGGGACAATGGGCTCCAGGTAGAAACTGACAATAAGTGGCAGACTCAGCGGCGCCTGCTTTCCTTATTTGGGAAGGTCGACGTGCCTCGGACACTAACGGCTATGGCCGACCGGCACCCGCCCAGCCATCAAGGTGTCCGTCCCCGAGGGCAGCACGGTGGCAGAGTGGTTAGCACTGCTGCCTCACGGTGCCAAGGTCCCAGGTTCGATCCCAGCTCTGGGTCACTGACCGTGAACAGTTTGCACATTCTCCCCGTGTTTGCGTGGGTTTCGCCCCCACAGCCCCAAAATGTGCAAGGTAGGTGGATTGGCCACACTAAATTGCCCCTTAATTGGAAAAATGAATTGGGTACTCTAAATTTATTTTTAAGAAGGTGTCCGCCCCTAATTGGTCAAGATCGATCAGGGTGATCGATACCTGATCGATCCATTGGACCGTCACTTGGAACAGCCCAAAAGAGCGTGAAAGCTTCAGGGATAAAAGATGCTGCGTTGCCCACCACTCGCTCTCTCGACTGCAGCCCTCGCGACTACAGCTTTCGACAGCCAACAACAACAGTGAACCCTTCACTAGTGATGTACCATCAATAACGGCAGAAAATGAGTTGAGAGTGAAATTGTGGCTTTAATTAGCTTAAAGATACCTGTTGGCAGCCGGCCCCAGACTGAAGGCAGGGCCGGAGGTTGGCCACCTTCATACCTGAGCCCGAGGGAAGGAGCCACAGGCGGAGCCAGCAGGGGCAAGCCCAGGCATGTTACATACAGCAGGTATAATACAATACAGTGGTTTACCACATTCACCCCCTGTTAAAAAGGAGTCCGGCAGGGGTGAAGTGGACGGGTTGAATTATATATCGAGTCTGTCGGGGGCTTTGGCTTTCCGCTGTGACCGCCGCAGTCCCGGCTGTGGTGTGGATACTGGTGTCGGATGAAGTGTTGAGGTCTGCGTGTCCAGGAGTGTGTCGTCTTCTGCGTCACCAAGTAAATGAGTGTCTGGCAATGGTCCCCAAGGCTCTGGCGTGCCATGCACTGGGACTAGCGGAGTATGCCGTGGCCCTGGTGCACCATGGGTAGCAATGGAGGGAGAAGGTGTCAGGTCGGGGGTAGCGGTGATGGTCACTGGGGAACCTGCGGGTGCCAAATCCCGAAGGGAGACTGTGTCCTCCCGCCCGTCATGGTGTGCACGTAGGCATATTGGGGTTAGCATGGAGGAGACGGACCCTTTCGACCAGGGGATCCGACTTGTGACTCCTCGCATGCTTCTGGAGGAGGACAAGTCCTGGGACCATCAGCCAGGACGGGAGCGAGACCCCTGAGGTGGACCTCCTGGGGAAGACAAACATTCTCTCATGAGGGGTCACATTGGTGACGGTACACAGGAATGACCGGATGGAGTGGAGTCATCGGGGACGACCTCCTGCCAGCGGGAGACAGGGAAACTTCGAGACCGTAGGGCAAGAAGGACGGCCTTCCAGACCATCGCGTTCTCCCTCTCCACCTGTCCGTTCCCCCAGGGGCTGTAGCTGGTAGTCCTGCTTGAGGCGATGCCCTTGGTAAGCAGGTACTGACGCAGCTCATCACTCATGAAGGAGGAACCCCGATCACTATGGATGGAGTTGGGGAAACCGAACAAGGCGAAGAGGCCGTGCAGGGCCTTGACAGGGCTGTGGCAGAGGTCAGGGCATGGGATGGCGAAATGGAAATGTGAGTACTCATCAATGATGTTGAGGACGTACACGTTACGGTCAGTGGAGGGGAGGGACACTTTGAAATTGATGCTGAGGCGCTCAAAGGGGCGGGAGGCCTTTACCAGGTGTGCTCTGCCTGGCCGATAGAAGTGTGGTTTGCACTCCGCGCAGACCTGGCAGTCCCTGGTCACGGACCTGACCTCCTCGATGGAGTAAGACAGGTTGCGGGCCTTGATAAAGTGGAAAAACCGGGTGACCCCCGGGTGACAGAGGGCATTGTGGAGGGCCCGAAGTCAGTCTACTTGTGCGCTCACATATGTACCGCGGGATAGGGCATCTGGGGGCTCATTGAGCTTCCGTGGTCGGTACAAGATACCATAATTATAGGTGGTGCGTTCGATCCTCCACCTTAGGATCTTGTCATTCTTGACCTTGCCTCGCTTGGTGTTATTGAACATGAAGGCAACCGGCCGTTGGTCAGTGAGGAGAGTGAATCGCCTGCCGGCCAGGTAATGCCTCCAATGTCGCACAGCTTCCACAATGGCTTGGGCTTCCTTTTCGACGGAGAAGTGTCGGATTTCGGAGCTCTGGAGGGTATGGGAGAAGAAAGCCACGGGCCTGCCCGCCTGTTTGAGGGTAGCGGCCAGAGCAAAGTCGGACACATCACTCTCCACCTGGAATGGGATGAACTCGTCTACTGCGTGCATTGCGGCCTTGGCAATATCTGCTTTGATGCGGTTGAAGGCCAGGCGGGCCTCAGCCATCAGGGGAAAAAGGGTGGATTTAATGAGTGGGCGGGCCTTGTCCGCATAATTGGGGACACACTGGGCATAGTAGGAAAAGAACCCAAGGCATCTCTTCAGGGCCTTGGGGCAATGGGGGAGTGGAAGTTCCAGGAGGAGGCACATGCGGTTGGAGTCGGGCCCTAGGACTCCGTTTTCCACAACTTAGCCAAGGATGGCTAGGCGGGTTGTGCGGAAAGCACATTTCTCCTTATTTTCGTGAGATTAAGGAGCTTGGCGTTGTGGAGGAATATTTGGAGGGTAACGTCATGGTCCTGCTGGTCATGGCCGCAGATGGTGACATTATCCAGATACGGGATCGTGGCACGCAGCTCGTACTGGTCAGCCATTCGGTCCATCTCCCGTTGGAAGGCCGAGACCCCATTGGTGACACCGAAGGGGACCCTGAGGAAGTGATAGAGGCGGCCATCTGCCTAGAAGGCAGTGTATTGGGGGTCCTCCGGGCGGATAGGGAGCTGGTGGTACGCGGACTTCAGATCAATGGTGGAGAAGTCCCGGTACTGCACAATCTGATTGACCATGTCAGGTATGTGGGGGAGGGGGTATGCATGGAGCTGCGAGTACCGGTTGATAGTCTGACTGTAGTCGATGACCAACCGGTGCTTCTCCCAGTCTTGACGACCACCACTTGGGCTCTCCAGGGGCTAGTACTGGCCTCTATGATCCCTTCCCACAGGAGTCGCTGGACTTCCAACCTGATAAAGACCTTGTCCCGAGCACTGTATCATCTGCTCCTAATGGCGACGGGGGTTTATAGTCCAAGGCAAGGTTAGCGAAGAACGGGGGTGGGGCTACCTTAAGGGTCGAGGGGTACAGACGGTGAGATGGGGCAGGGGTCCATTGAACTCCAAGGTAACACTTTTGAGATGGCACTGGAAATCGAGCCCCAGTAGCACGGCAGTGCAGAGTTGTGGGAGGACGTAGGGTTTGAAATTTTTGTACTCAACGCCCCGTACTGTAAGGGTTGCAACACAGTACCCACGGACTTCCACGGTATGTGATTCGGAAGCCAGGGAGATTTTCTGGGTCGCGGGTGAGATTGGGAGGGAGCAGCAGCGTACCGTATCTGGATGAACGAAGCTCTCTGTGCTCCTGGAGTCGAAAAGGCAGGTCGTCTCGTGGCCGTTGATCCAGACGGCCATCATGGAGTTGGCGAGGTGATGCGGTCGAGACTGTTCGAGGGTGATGCAGGTGAGCTGCGGAAGGTGGGCGGGCTGATCGAGGATAGCGGAGGCCAGCTTACGATCGGGTGAGCAGGGGTTCCGGGAGGCGGCGCGGTAATTCAAAGATGGCGGCCCCCAGGGGTCGTACATGGCGGTGAAGATGGCGGCCTCCACAGGCTACACGCAGTGCTGCTGGGTTTAAAAACAGGACGGGCCTGGCAGACATTAGCGAAATGGCCCTTCTTTCCACACCCGTTGCAGGTCGCGCTCCTCGCTGGGCAGCGTTGTCTGGGGTGCTTACCCTGGCCACGGAAGTAGCACTTTGGGGCTCCGGTATTGACGGGTTGCTGCGCGGCACAGGCTTGCGGCGCCCACGATGACCACGAAGGTGCCGCGTGGTCGGAGGTGTAGGCATCCGTGTTGTGGAAGGCCACTTCTAACGAGTCCGAAAGCTGCACTGTCTCTTGGAGGTCGAGTGTACCCCTTTCTAGTAGACGGTGGCAGGTGTAATTTGACTTTATGCCTGCGACATAATCGTCCCGGATCAACAACTCTGTGTGCTCGACAACCGGTACCGCCTTACAATTGCAGTTCCGGTCGAGTACCCACAATGCGTGCAGAAATTCAGCTTGCGATTATCCGAGGCGCTGTCGCCTCGTGGCAAGGAGATGCCTAGCGTACACCTTGTTGACTTTCCTGACATACTGTCCTTTCAACAGCGTTATCGCATCCGCGTACGAGGCAGCGTCCTTGATAATAAGGTATACTTGTGGGCTCACCCGGGAGTTGAGAATTCGCAGCTTGTGGGTCTCGGCGACGGCGATGGCGGAGGATTCGATGTAGGATTCGAAGCAGCGTAGCCAGTGTTCGAATGTGGTAGTGACATTGGCTGCTTGGCGGTCCAGCTCCAGGCGATCAGGTTTGAGTGATTGGTCCATCTTAAACCTTTAAGCTAATTAAATTGATGTACCATCAATAACGACAGAAGATGAGTTGAGAGTGAAATTGTGGCTTTAATTAGCTTAAAGGTACCTGCTGGCATCCGGCCCCAGACTGAAGGCAGGGCCGGAGGTTGGCCACCTTTGTACCCGAGCCCGAGGGGAGGAGCCACAGGCGGAGCCAGCAGGAGCAAGCCCAGGCATGTTACATACAGCAGGTATAATACAATACAGTGGTTTACCACAACTAGCAAGAGGAAGACCATCCACGCCATCCCCAAAGGGACAAGAACAGAGGACACAGATGACCAGTTACAAGAACTCCAGCACCGCCAGATTGCGAGATGCCAGATAAGGCCATATATACTCTGTATTTGCCAGTCACCTGGGAGTTAAGTTAAGGTTGTTTTAGTGTATTAGTTTAGAGTCTAGTGTGTGATCGATTAGTATTAACCTTGTGTGTGTATTAATAAATCATTTGTCCACCGTGTATGGATTAAATACACACTGTGGTTCAGCAGGTACAACAGTGGTGATCACCTGCCTTCATGAAACTTGATATGTTTAAATGACTTGCAAAAGCATTGAGGGGAACAATTAAGAGTTGACTAGATTAACATGGGACATGATTCACATACAGATCAAACCAGGTATGGACAGCAGGGATTCCATTCCTTTTGTTTTAATTTTTCCAATTAAGGGGCAATTTAGTGTGGCCAATCCACCTACCCGGCACATCTTTTGGTTGAGGGGATGAGACCCACGCAGCCATGGCGAGAATGTGCAAACTCCACATGGACAGTAACCCGGGGCCGGGATCGAACCCAGGTTCTCGGTTCCGTGAGGCAGCAGTGATAACCACTGACTTTCCATTCCTGAAGAATATTGCTGAACCAGGCGTTTAGAACAGCCTATACCTTCAAACAGCTGAAGAAAATCATAACGTTTTTATTACAATAATAATAATCTTTATTAGTGTCACAAGTAGGCGTACATTTTTTTGGAGAAAATATTTTTATTTAGGCATTTATAAATTTTTAACAGCAATTTTCTGGAGGAAAAACAACAAAGTAAATAACACCCACCCAACCAACAACCACAACAAGTAGGCTTACATTAACACTGCAATGAAGTTACTGTGAAAATCCCCTAGTCGCCACACTCCGCCGCCTGTTCGGGGACACTGAAGGAGAATTCCGAATGTCCAATTCACCTAACAAACATGTCTTTCGGGACTTGTGGAAGGAACCGGAGAACCTTAGCATAGTGGTTAGCACAATTGCTTCACAGCTCCAGGGTCCCAGGTTCGATTCCCGGCTTGGTTCACTGTCTGTGCAGATTCTGCACGTTCTCCCCATGTGTGCGTGGGTTTCCTCCGGGTGCTCCGGTTTCCTCCCACAGTCCAAAGATGTGCAGGTTCGGTGGATCGGCCCTGCTAAATTGCCCTTAGTGTCCAAAATTGCCCTTAGTGTTGGGTGGGGTTACTGGGTTACGGGGATAGGGTGGGGGTGGGGGCTTGGGTAGGGTGCTCTTTCCAAGAGCCGGTGCAGACTCGATGGTCCGAATGGCCTCCTTCTGCACTGTAAATTCTATGATTCTATGGACCGGAGGGAGCCCACGCAGACACGGGGAGAACGTGCAGACTCCACACAGACAGTCACCCAAGCCGGGAATTGAACCCCAGTCCCTGGCGCTGTGAAGCAACAGTGCTAACCACTGCGCTGACGCGGTTGAAGCAAAAAATAAACATTCACTTCTGCCATTGACAATATAAATGACAATTTATTTAAAATTTCTATGTTTGGTAACACTTAAAAATGATTACAAATACATTTGTTAAAAAAGGCAGAAGGTTTCCATTATTTCTCCATTTCTTGTCCCAAGATAACAATAAGGTATTCAAATTGTTCCATAGAAAGTAATCACACACCAGTAATAACAGAACGACAGGCTGAGGTAGCAGAGAGCCCAACACTAATCAGAATCCTACAGATAGTTCAGAGTAGACAAGTAGTGCAGGCACAAGGGTACATTGCTCCTTGTTATTTACATCTGTTAGTAAACCGTATTTAATCGGTTCTAGTTCTAATATTTTGCTAAAATATATTCAGAGAGTTCCATTTTTGCAACATGTTCATGAACATAGTATGAATTGCTTCAAATATTTGTAGTGAATTATTAAATAGTAGCCTTTTTAAACTGTTAATGTAATTAGAGTAGCCTGATATTTCTAAACTGTCCACTGCTTGAAGGCTGGAAATTTCTAATTAAAGTGGCTCATTTGATGGAACAATGACAATAGCATTGAATCAAGCCTTGGCATAGGACAGCTAAAAGGCACCGCCCACTCTTAAGTAGCACTTAGGGCAGAGTCAGCAACAATGTCAGAAGTATCAGAACACTTAACAGAGGAGCAAATAATAAAGTGAATTTGGTTAAATTCAATTATGGAGGTGATAAATGTATAGGTAAATAAACACACATCTATTGGTTAAGAATGTTCCTCTGAAAACAGATATTACTGATATTAGTGACTGCTGCACAGTCCCAACAGTAGGCATAATTATCCCCAAGTGTAAAAATAAAAGTTAAACAATGTTTGGAATGTATTATAACATGAAAAACTATGTTCTGTAGAAGGATCATTTCGATCCGAAACATAAACTCTCCACAGATGCTGCCAGACCTGCTGAGTTTACCCAGCATTTTCTGTTTTTATTTCAGATTCCCAGCATCTGCAGGATTTTGCTTTTGTTTGTTAGGAATGTATTGTCTTGGCCCACATTCTCTTCCGGAATTGTGCATTTCCCTGAAGTAAATTTGGGCCACAGTCGCTAGGAGAGAAGGAAGTGTTGGCTGGTGCTTGGGAGTGGAGTATTCCTGATTGACACACAGCCAGTGGAATGATTTGCAACCCTGGGGTGTAACCTTTCCCCACATTCTCAGATCACAGGAGCCTTCCTACTTTGCAAGATCTTTCATGCATTGCTCCTCCACTGCTGGAACCATTTACACTTCCTTTGGGACTACCTATTGTTTCATTATCTGTCACATCAGCACGTGGGGCAGCACGGTAGCCTTGTGGATAGCACAATTGCTTCACAGCTCCAGGGTCCCAGGTTCGATTCCAGCTTGGGTCACTGTCTGTGCGGAGTCTGCACATCCTCCCCGTGTGTGCGTGGGTTTCCTCCGGGTGCCACGGTTTCCTCCCACAGTCCAAAGATGTGCGGGTTAGGTGGATTGGCCATGATAAATTGCCCTTAGTGTCCAAAATTGCCCTTAGTGTTGGGTGGGGTTACTGGGTTATGGGGATAGGGTGGCGGTGTTGACCTTGGGTAGGGTGCTCTTTCCAAGAGCCGGTGCAGACTCGATGGGCCGAATGGCCTCCTTCTGCACTGTAAATTCTATGTAAATTCTATGATAATCACCATACCCCTTCACCTTCCACCACCAACCCTTTTGTCATTTAATCACTTGTGCCTCCACCCTATCACTTTCCCCACCACCCCCAATTTCCCTTGCATCTGTCTTTACTTATTAATTTCTAATATCATCCAGTTCTAATGAAAAGTTATCAATGTGTAATGCTGGGTGCGATTTAATGGCCTTGTCGCACCTAACTTGGTGATGCGACAAGGCTGTTGAATCTCGCGAGACGTCGCGATTTGGATCTCGCCCTCGCTGAGCGCCCTGATCTGTGAATGCACTTCATGCACTAGCGAGCTGAGTTCATCAGTGCAGGAAATGATGTTCGCGCAGCCTCGGTGGGTGTTCCTCGCAAGGCTAAATAAACCAGGCAAAGTGCCGTTTATCATAGAATCCCCACAGTGCAGAAGGAGGCCCATAGTATCTGCACCGACCCTTCGAACGAGCACTCTACCCATATCCATTCAGCCAACCACCTCTCCATATCCCCCTTAAACCCCTAACCTAACCTGCATATCCCTGGACACTAAAGGGAAATTTAGCACCTAACCCGCACATCTTTGGGCTGTGGGAGGAAACCGGTGCACCCGGATGAAGCCCACGCAGTCACGGAGAGAACGTGCAGACTCCGCACAGACAGTGATGCAAGGCCATAATTGAAGCTAGGTCACTGGTGCTGTGAGGCAGCAGCAGTGCTAACCACTGTGCCATCCCTTAAATAGAGGTGTTATTCTTGGCACTGCAGCTGCCGAGAAACACCCCGCTAAACCCACCTAAAACGGGACTGTTTCTGCTCCATTAAATCGCTCCTGCTATTTCTCTGTTCCTCTCTCCACAGATGCTGCCAGTGCTGCTGAGTGCGTTCCAACATTCTCTGTTTTTATTACAGATTTTAGTTGTGTTTTCGTTTAATCGAAGTCACACACAGACGGATGAGACTCAATGAGCCTCAACCTGGATCTTTCATTAATGTTCTAAGAGAGTGACCGGACAGAAACGTGTGCCCTCCGCCATTGCAAGTGTGGTGATGGGGAGATATTTACTCAGGTAGCAGGATGGCTGGTGCCCCACCCATATTTCTGCCTCTACGCCGATTAGGTCTGTGATGGAAGGGCTGAGGACAGCCTTCCTGCCTCATTACCAATTGGCAGCCAGAAATCGGCAATTAACTCCGACTTAAGGTCGTCTTCCAACCATCGCAGGTATTAACCCAGCAGTGGGCAGGGGTTCACCAGAGCATGAAAAGCAAACCCGCGCCAGGTTGCTTGCGGCTCCCAGGTAGGGTCTCTTGTTCAAAGTGCCTTGCTGAACAGAAGTGACGTGGAGCTCCTACTGGCTCTACAACCAGCAGCCTAGGCCCCCCAACATAGAATCCCTACAGTGCAGAAGGAAGTCCTTTGGCCCTTTGACTCTGCACTGACTCTCCGAAAGAGCACCCTACCTAGGCACAATCCCCTGTCTGATCCCCGTAATCCCACCTCACCGTTGGACACTAAGGGGCAAATCAGAATGGCCAATCCTCTTAACCTGCTCCTCTTTGGACTGTGGGGGAAACCCACGCAGTCATAGGGAGAATGCGCAAACTCCACACAGGCAGTCACGCACGGTTGGAATCGAACCCGGGTCCCTGGTGCTGTGAGGCAGCAGTGCTGACCACTGCGCCATCGTGCCACCTCCACAAGATTCTGCCCATCATGTACAAATGATACAGGGCTGCATTTTTAAGTGCACTGTGAACTTTGTCCACCGATATATTTAATTTCAATACCAAAGGAATAATTCGGCCTATCTTAAAAATTACTTTTTCTGCGTAAACACTTTTAACGAACAAGTACTGGCAAATTTAAAAAGCAAAGGCGTTAGGTAATTTTTAGAAGTATTTTCTAGCAGTAATTTCTGGGCAAGTTCAACTTAAATCTTCTGTTCAGCCTCTACAAGTAAGAAAATGTGTCGCTATCCAACTTATTCAAAGTACTACTTTACCACATGTTGAAACCATTAAATCCATCTTAAAGATCACCCATTTAAAGTGTGGTTGGGTTTTATTTGCGTGAGAATTTCAACAAATATTTGGAATTGGAAATACAGGAATTATTATTAAACATTATTGCCCACATTTTTGTTTGGAGGTACATCACTATGAGCTGTAGAAATTCATTTTATATTAACTTGAGGAAACATGGGAAAGTATTGAAAGCAAGATGTGCCATCAAATTTTCTTCATATTCCAGAATTTCCTTTCCAAATTTCTGCAGAATATTATGGGAAATAACCTAGCATGCAGACAGATAGAAAACTAATTTCAAACTAATGTAATGCTGCACTTATTAAAAATAGTTACAAAATAAATAAACTTAAGTAAATTATTTCAGCTTGTTGATCCTTTCTCCTTGTATAAATCTATCTGTCACCCAGAATCGCAGCATAATATTTGAAAATGGTGCACCATTGAAACATTAAATCGAATGTCTGCAAAGGTTTTAGTGATGGAGCATCTCAGCTCAGCTCAGCACCAAATTACGTTGCCACAAAGCGATGGATCATAGTTCCCACAACCGTGGCTGTGTGCAGGTTCCCCCACCGGTGGATGGAGAATTGGGGGGGGGGGGGCAGAATTTATTTTGCACTCCTGCGCACCTCATGGTGGTGCCTTCAGTTTTGCATTAACAAATAGGATAATTTCATGGTTCCTTCGGCCAGGGCCGATGTATGTCCCAGAGATCAAGAGGGAGTGTTTTGTTTTTAACAAGGGATTTACAGGGGAAAAAAGTTAGCACCTCTGTAAGGTAGTCATGGACACAGAGTGCTAAATCGAGAATAACACCACTTGAAATATGTTAGAAGGCTGTGCACAATAGGAAGTATTTGATGACACAAACATGGCAAAGGACTTTGTGTAACCAGATGTCTTAAACGTCTTTCCAAACACAGTTCAGTTTCATAATATACACAGTTTCATTTTTGTTTAGCCTCTAGAGCTTTCTGTTCAGCTTGAACCTTGCGCTGCCATTACAGCCAACAAATATGTCCATTGAATTCCACCACATATAACAGGGAGAGGTTTAAAAATTCCCAGCCAAGATACAATAGAGTCAGTTGACAGAAAAATGTCATTTTATCATGAAATGATGCACCCAGTTTCATAAATGTATTAAAAATAGCTAATGCGGGTTGTCAGTGTACATAGTTTTATATATATTTATGAAAACATATACAATGCCATAACACAAATCAAAGTGGTTGAACTGCTAGCCCCATCCACATTGGCCCGACACAGCACAATAAATTATATTTCATAGTATGATCAAAATTTGCACCTGCAAATATTAATTCTGGAAGCATCTTCCAGATCGCTCATGGTTTGCAGGCATGCGATGGAAGAACGAGAGAACTTAATTTTTTTTTCTGATAATTAAAAGAAAACTTAACTTGAGTGGTGAATGCAATGCATGAATCCATTTATCTAATATTGCTTATGTTTGTCACCTCATTATAAATGTGCATTTCCCTGGGGATTATTGATGTGACGGAAGATTTGGTTTTAAATTAAGGTTCCGTCTATCCCCCCCCTCACTCCCAACCTTCCAACCATAACTATAGTTTTGGTAACGCAGGTGAACTGGTAAGTACGTAAGGGCATCAGTTGCACATAATTCTTAGCAGGAAAGCTATGTGACAGCGTTGTGTGGTCTAACTAATTGAGCATTCTGCACTCAAAGGATAAGGAACAATTTTTTGACAAGCACGGAGGGTAATTAAATAAACTGGGAGTTGCGATAGCATTGTTGCGAAAGGGATGGTTTTGCCTAGAGAGCTCTGATGAAAGGTCACAGACCTAGGATGTTAACTCTTTGCATTCTCCACAGATGTAGCTACACCTGTGGGGTCTTTCCAGCATTTTTTTGTTTCGATTTCAGATTTCCAGCATCTGCAGCATTTTGCTTTTACTTGGGGCGGGATTCTTCGGTTCCCATAGCCGCGCGCCTCTCGGCGGTGCGCCATCCGCTGGCGGCGGGATTCGATCTTCCGGCCGCTTGTCAACGGGATTTCTCATTGTAACCACCCGGCGTTGCCCGGAGCCCCGCACGTGTGTGCGCTCTGCCGGCGGGAAAGGTGAATCACAACGACCGGAGAATTCCGGCCATGGCGTCACTTTGGATATGATTTGCCTTTTAATCAAGTTAATTTGTGGAATATTAGACAAGCAAAGGTGGAATATGGTCCTCAATTAGTCTGAGCCTGTATTCACGCGGGTGGCACAGCCACAAGACACTTACAAACTTGAAGGTAATGAGGCACCGCCTGAACGTCTGTGTTCTTTCTGTCCACCATAATTTATATAAAATATACAAATTCCTTCATCTTGTCTCATGTCATGTACCATGGTGTGATGTTACTGGTGTAATATGACCTTGTGGTTGACAAGCCCAAGAATGAGCCTGTGGACATCTGATGGGTTGGGACTGATGTAAGTACAGATTGCAAGGTTATAATTTCAGAGTTCAAAGAGCGAGGATGAAGCTTACATACATTAGAATCTAACAGTAACATGATACAATAACCTTGAACACAATTGGTTATTCAAACCATCTAGGCAATGCAAATAAAGCCTCCAAGTATCTTCCAAAGAAAAGTCACCATTGTTTTGCTGTGTAAATGGAAATAGCATTACAAAAAGTTTGGTAGATTAACCTGGATGTCCACCAATATTTACCAGCCTTTATACCCTGTCCAGCCAAATGAAAAGCTGCCATGAAGTCCCGAAGGCTTTCCCCTTAACTCTTCTCCAAAATTTATTTCACAAAATGTACACACATGGGGCGGGATTCTCTGTTCCGCCGCACCAGTTTTCTGGTGCGGCGCACCCCGCCGGCAGAGGGATTCTCCGTTGGGGGCTGGACTCTCCGCCCCGGCGGGCCACATTTCTTCCCGACCCGCCGGCGGAATTCTCCGTTACACCGGTCGGTCAATGGGGTTTCCCATTGCGGGGCAGCCCCACGCCGTCGGGAACCCCCCGGGAGCCGGCAAAACGGAGAATCCTGCCGGCGGAGAATCCCACCCGGGGCTTCCCATTGTCGGCAGCCCGATGCCGTCGGGAAATCCCCGGACGTGAGTGCCCTGCCGGCGTAACAGAGAATCCCAACAGCGGAGAATCCAGCCCCATGGTGTTTAGCCAATTTGCAGTGAAGAAAACAAACGTAAGAGAGTCACAAACCCAAATACAACTGATTGCACTGAAATATATATCAGACTAAGAGTAAATATTTAACTATATTAATATTGAGCAATTTAACTTATAGGCTTACCAGCACCGCTGTAAATAACTATATTTCTGCCTTTAATCAAAATATTACATTTATTATGTACAAAAGTGATAGGAATGTTCAAACCAGAGTCCATTACTTTTGACAGATGAGATGCAAGATATGTAGTCTGAGAATGTTGTTTAATTTTTCCTGTGATGAAGATGTTCACGACTGTCAAATGTGCACAGTTCCTGCTAATATTTCTTGTGCTCATGCTTCCTGCTCTGGGAAATCAGTCTGGCAAACCCAGAAGAGTTCTCTCACAGTTAATCCCTCATTCATGCCACGGCGAATATTCTGAAAGCTTTCCCGTCAGGAGGATTTTTTATACTGGAAAAGAACACAAATGACAGAGACGATCAACGTGAAGCGATAGCATCTTGTGTACTGTCTCTATGGATCTGACACAGCATCTCAGTAACATCACTGTGAACAAGGAGCAAAGTCCCGCTCCTCCACTTAAAGGGAGTTTTCAATCTAATTCCGGAGGAGTTCTGGAGGTGCAGGCACAAAGTCCAAAATAATTTTTTCCCATTGACTTCACACCGCCTCTGCTGCCTCACGGTGCCGAGGACCCGGGTTCGATCCCAGCCCCAGGTTACCGTCTAGCCAGAGTAGATAAGGAGAAATTGATCCCATTGGCGGAAGGGTCGAGAACAGTGGGACACGGATCTAATGTGATTGACAAAAGAACCAAAGACGACATGCAGAAAAAATGCAACAAATGGTTAGGATCTGGAATGCACAGCATGAGTGTGTGGTGGAACTCGATTCAAGTGTGGCTTTTAAAAGGGAATTGGATAATTAACTCAAGACACAAAACAAAACGTAGGTCAACAGGGGAAAGGTGAGGGAGTGGGACAAGGCAAGTTGCCCTTTTTTAAAAATTCATTTCTGGACGGGGATGTCGCTGGTTAGGCCAGCATTTATTGCCCATCCCTAGTTGCTCTTCAGGTGGTAGTGAGCTACCTTCTTGAACCGCTACAGTCCTTGAGGTGTCGGTACACCCACAGTGCAGTTAGGGAGGGAGTTCCAGGATGCTGCCCCAGCGACAGTATCTGCTGCACCTGTGCTTCTAGATGGTAATGGTCGTGGGTTTGGAAGATGTTGTCTAAGGAACCTTGGTGAGTTACTGCAGTGCATCTTGCAGGTGGTACACACGGCTGCCACTGTTCGTCAATGGTGGAGGGTTTGAATGATTGTGGAAGGGAGAGCAATCAAGCAGATTGCTTTGTCTTGGATGGTGTTGAGCTTCTTCAGTGTTGTTGGAGCTGCACTCATCCAGGCAAGCGGAGAGTATCCCATTACACTCCTGCCTTGTGCCTTGTAGTTGGTGGACGGGCTTTGGGTGGTCAGGTGGTGAGTTACTCACCGTAGGATTCCCAGCCTTTGACCTGCCCTGGTAGCCACAGTATCAATATGGCTAGTCCAGTTCAGTTTTTGATCAATGGTAACCCCCAGGATGTTGACTGCAAGGAGCTAGCACTGACATGACTGGCCAAATGGTCTCCTTCTGAGCTGAAATCATTGTGTGTAAAGATTATTTCTCCTTAAATATTTCTTCTCATCTCAACCTGCTCCAGATGAGAAATTTAAACAGCCATCCACCATCATCTCAAACAACCATACTTGTAACAAGATGTAACGGGCAATTTTTCTTCTTCATTTCTGAAGGTTACCTCTCTGACTGAATTCCATTTTTGGAGGCTGTTGCGTATCGGCTCTTCTTCTCGACTGGTTTCACGTCTACAAGACCCCCAATGTGGTTCTTAATCACACCGGCATGTACTGCTGTTCGACAGATACTCGATCTCTAGAAGGCGAAGCAGAAAAATGATTTGAATCCTTCAGCGCTTTGTGCAGCACAAACCTTGGCAACACTTGCAGTTAGAAATTCTATCTATATATGGCAAAGATGAAACAAGCTTTCATGTTAGAGCATACTCTCGGGGAGGAAATGTTCCTGGTGTCATTTGCCCCTGATACATCTCTTTCATTAATAAGTGAGTGATAAAGACTTTTATCAGTTTTAGTATAAAATTGATGGTAACCTCATTTCCGGCAGCCAGTTCTCTTTTTTCTGAGGTACCTTTCTGCCATTTATCCCCTCAACTCAGTTTACAGCCTAGATTGAGCAGTTGGGGTGGTGCTAGAAAATTAGAAGGAAATGCCACTATTATCCTTCGGAGACTTGGTTAGTAGAATGAGGGGGAGTAAAGAAAAGTGAGGTGTCCTCATTCTAAATCAAAAAGGTTATTTGACAAAAAGATTCAGGTCGACATTACGTCATTTGGTTTCCTTTGCCGTTGAGATTTTTAAAAATTTAGAGCACCCAATTATTTTTTTCCAATTAAGGGGTAATTTAGCGTGGCCGATCCACCTAACCTACACATCTTCAGCCACTGGGAGGGAATCGCAGCACCTGGAGGAAACCCACGCAGACAAACAGACAGTCACACTGTGAAGCAGCAATGCTAACCACTATGCCACCCTGGCTCAAATCAATCTAAGCCATCCCCCCTAGACTGCTCTTTGCTCTTCGGACCTTTGCAATGATTCTCACAATAATCTTTATTGTCACAAGTAGGCTTACATTAACACTGCAATGAAGTTACTGTGAAAAGCCCCTAGTTGCCACATCCTGGCGCCTGTTCGGGTACATCGAGGGAGAATTCAGAATGTCGAAGTCACCTAACGAGCACCTCTTTCGGGACGTGTGGGAGTAAACCGGAGCACCCGGAGGAAACCCACGCAGTCACATGGAGAACATGCAGACTCCATACAGGCAGTGACCCAGCCGGGAATCGAACCTGGGACGCTGGCGCTGTGAAGCAACAGTGCTAACCACTAAGCTACCGTGCTGCCTTACCGCTAGTGCAAATGGCATAATTCCCTCTCAAAAATGGGTTTTACATCCCAACTGACACATGGCAGCATATGTGTACCATGCAGTGTCAAAAACCACAAGAGCTAGCTAATGGGCAAGTCAACTATTTCAGAGCTCAAACCCGCAGCAGGGAGCTCTTTAAAACTACCTGGTTGCCAGCTCAATTCGTTTGTTTAAGCCTCCACTTGTGTGTATTAGTATAATTGTTATACATCTGCAGTCCTTCTGCTGTGTACAGCGAACAGTGTGAGTCCAGCTGAAGCTGACTAAGGTTGCTATTAATATACACTCTAACCCATTTGTATTATGGCTTCCATATGATTCTTCCCAAAAAGGAAGCACAATTGCATTTAATTTGCTAAAAGGTGCTTGCTGTGCACATAACAGCTCGCTGATCACACAAGGCAGAAGAAACAAATCACTCGCTACTTTAGAGCAGCAAAATTTTGAGCTTGGAAATTAGAAATTTCAAAACTTAATTTTGTACAAAATCCACAACTAAAAGCTAATCCTGATTCCATTGGTTAATCCACAATAAACTGGGAATCCAGACTTGATGCCATAAAATGTCTAAACCTGTTCCTCACACTTCAGTTAATTAACCCACCAATAACTGGTAAGCCTATACTCTGACATGGGCCAAGTGTTGTTGCGTCGCAGCGTGGCCGATGAAAGCCAGGAGACCCCGCTCCCAGGATCTACCTTGCTCACCACGAGGTCCAACGCAATCTCGTGAGACGTTGCGATGTAAATCCTGCCCAGAAAGGGCGGGGTCACTTTTTGGCAAATCTGCTCATTCGAGCGAGACAGCTAGTCTGACTCTAATGTGCAGATTCCTGAAGTACCTGAGGCTTGTGAGATTCAACCCCTTTGCCTCGGGAGACCTCAGGCAAACGCCGTTCAGCACTGGTCCCCAAAAGCGGGGACCAGACGGAACGGCACTTGTGGGGGTCTCCCAGGGAACTGGAGGCCCCCAGCTGCAGGCCCTTTGGGCAGGGTTGTGCCCTGGCACTGCTGGTGCCATCTGGGTAACCTGGCCGGTGCCCATGTGGCACTGCCAGATGGCATGGCAGTAGATGTCAAGCTGGCATTTTCTGTGTTTGTGTGATTGGGTTCGGGTTGACTGGTATGGGTGTGTGGGGGATGGGGGGGGGATGGGGGGGGGACCTCCCATAGTGTATTCGTGCTGGATGACCTTTGAAGGATGGGTGAGCAGTAACATAGCTGAGGTGCTTAAAGAGGCTTTTCAGAGCTCAGGGCCAAAGTAGCTGAATGAAACAGCTAAACAGAAGAAAGAACTGGCAGCCATTTATCCGCTCACCTCGGTGAGTTTCCCATGACAGAGGCGTCTCGCCACTGACCACAGGTAGAATCTTCCAGTCCCACCAGAGTCTGTAGGCTTTTGCATAGCTCGTCCTCTCCGTTGCCAGGGAACCCACCACAGGGGTGGAGGGAGGACAACTTGGGCGGGAATGGAAGACCCCGCTGGCAAGAGGGGATGGAAAATCCCACCCAGTGGAGTATTTCCCACGGTAGGGCTTTTAACTTTATTAAAGGCGCTACATAAATGTAAGGGATTGTTGTTCTTGTATTGGTTAGAGAAGGTTGCAACTTTAAGGACAAGTCTGGCTGCGAAGCAATTTGTATAAAAGAGAACAAAGATTTTCAATTTGGAATGTCGGGAAATGGTGAACCGATCGACAATGCCAGCACTGATACGGGACTCAGACTTGCTATGTGAAAGGATGTGAAGGACAGAATGTGGATGAGCTGTAGTTTACATGAGGTGAAGTTTAAGATGCTGACAATGAGAACATTAACGCAGTCAAGTTGGGAGATGATAAAGGCATGGATCAGATCTTAGGAAGCTGTGAGAATGAGATCTGGTTTGGGGGTGCACCATGTTGCATTTAAGGAATAAACAGTTTTTGGGATTCCCAACAGTGGTTGGGATGTGAGGTTCGAAATTCAACTCTGGGTCAAACTGAGGATGTGCATTATCTGGTTCAACCAGGGTAAACAGCTGGGGTTTTAAACCCCCAGGAAGTAGACAGGCAGGTAGGGAGACATACATTTGGCCATCCCTGTTACCTGCCTACCCCGATTGAGATTTTCCTAATTCCAGGCGTCCGGCAGTTTGCTGCTGTTGGGCCATTAAATGGCCAATTAATGGGCTCCTTCAATCACTGCTGGTATTTTGTTGCAGGCTGGGGGCTGTCCATCTTGCTAGGGCACCTTGTGCACAATGCAGACAGCCTCCTCATGTTATTACCTATGCCCACCTGTTCCTCAACTTGTCCTCCCAGTCTCAGCCCCTTCATCTCATCCCCTCTTGCCGTGACCTACCATAGAAGCATAGAATCCGTACAGTGCAGGAGGCCATTCGGCCAACCAATTCTGCACTGACCCTCTGAAAGAGCACCCGATCTAGGCCCATTCCCCAGCCCTATTCCTGTAACGCCACTTAACCTGCACAAGACACTAAGGGGCAATTTAGCCTGGCCAATCCACCTAACCTGCACATCCTTGGACTGTGGGAGGAAACCGGAGCACCCAGAGGAAACCCACGCACACACGGGGAGAACGTGCAAACGCCACATAGACAGTCACCCAAGGCCGGAATTGAACTCGAGTCCCTGCCGCTATGAGGTAGCAGTGCTAACTAATGTGCCACCATGCTGGCCTCAGTGATTTCCCTCCACCCCCTCCCGCTCGCCTTGTTATCCGACTCCAGCGATGATCATTGTTGAGGATTACCTGCAGTCCTAGCAGTGGCTGCCACTCCCAATGGCGCTGCTGGGTCTATAAAGCTGGCTTGGCAGCTCTCAGATGCAGGGCTTCCTTCCAGATAGGGGCAGAAGTCTCGCCCTGATCTGACTAAAGGCCCGATGGCCATAGAAACAGCCATGTGGGTCACTGCCTCTGCATAAATCTCCACCCGACATCTGCGAAAGGCGCAGAATCAGTGTCAATATGCAGAGATTTGAAAGAGCAAAACTTTCTTGCAAGGGTCATTGCTTTTCCCTGACTTGACATGTTCCCAGCAGTCAAATGACACAGAAGTTATCATGAGTCTGGTAAGTGATGGAAGTAGAGCTGGCTCCATATGGTGACATTTTATAGTTAGAAACTGACTTAATGCCAACTCAACAAAAGGTAACATGTAAGTGGGGAAATATAAATGGCCAGGAGTAGAATCTTGGGGTACACCTAATATGATTATTGAAGGGCAGGTTAAAAACACAGATGCCTTCAAACACCCTGTCCAAATTCAAGCCTTCACAAAGAAATCCAAAACGCTGCACTTTAATTGTAATGTCACACTTCCTATTATTACTAACACTTGGCAATGGGAAGCATTTCTTTACTCCGAGATTCATATGATCCAAAGTAACTGGGTATAGGAAAATCTCTGTTAGCCGGCGTGCTCCGAGAATGGAAAGCGGCAGTTAATCAAATATGCCGGTTAAAGCATAAAGGGAGTTCCACGTTTTCATCCTATGCGAAATCTCCGGGATAATTGTGCAGGTATTGAGGTCTCCCGTGCGCTGTGGGAGTATGTGAATGGAGTGAGGAGTGCCGAGGGGAGATGGTGCTCACAGAGCAGTGAGAGGCAAAAATCAGTGCGAGGACAGGCCGTCAATAACCATTACTGGTGAGTGTGGCATCACCAATCAAAAAACAGACCTGACAGACCCCACCCCAGAATATCGGTTCAGAGAGAGAGAATTTGGGTTGGCAGAGTGTCGGACCACAGAACTTTTAGTGTACTAATTTCGCAGATTTACTTATAGGATAGTGAACACTATAGAACGAACAGTCAAGTTTCCTAACTGTCGAATAATAAAGCAACCATAGCCTTCGGTCAGCATGACACAGGCCTGCTTGTACTGCAGTAAAAGAACTGGGCGTAACCTTAAAACATGTTATTACATTCAGATTAGCCAACATTAACGTCTCATTGTTCTTTTTCTATCTTGGACACTGGTGGAGAAGCTGTACTCCATAGCTGGCAGTGCTCTATCTGTCAGCCTCGATTTACTGACACTGTGTATAACAAAGCTCTCTGGAGATGTGCAGGAATGCGTTTACTTTAGTCATAGTCACACAGTGTTTCCATACATAAGCAGAACCTGGTTTATTGAAGAGTCACAAGGATTTATCACATCCAGGGCCTTTCTATAAGAATTATATAAAGTTGGTATAAGATAATGGATTGCTCTTTAACTCAAACTCTTGGCTTAAGTATTTTGCAAAAGGAACAACCCTATTTAGATTTTAATTTCCAACGGCGCTGCTGCCTTCGACTGGGATTATTAAAATTGTTTACTTTAATTTTTTCAGTAGATGCTTTTAGAGAGCAAAGAATGGGGTACTCTAAAGAATTCAAGTATGATTACTTTATTATTCATTTATAGCCACTGAAGTTGACGAAGTTAATGTGTGTGCTCATTCTGAGACCCAGAGAGAAATATAGTTCAACAGATAAAATAGAGCCTTACCCGGGTTGTGAACAGCAGCCACACAAGTGAGTTAGTAACAACAAAATGCATAAAGTTCTCTTCCAAAAGCTTGCGCTTGGAATTTTCCCAATTCACCCAAGATCATCAAGATTGTAGGTAAACATATCAACTGGCAATCTAAAGGTTCAAGCCTGCTAAACATGCCCAACCAATGGACAGCAATTAGCAAATTCTCAGGTTACTTTGCCAAAACAGTGGAATATAAGCCAAGGAGATCCACGAGCAAACATACAATGCTCTTGCCAGACCACACTTCGAGCACGTCCTGGTCACCGTGACACAAGGAAGTCATTGAAGCACTGACGACAGCAGAGGGGACAGCCACAAGGTCTGATGTGGTGAATCTGAGTTATGAAGGAAGACTGGGGATACTTTAACTTTTTCAATCCTGAAGGGAGTTATGTAAGAGATTACCTTAAAGAAGCACGTAAAATTATGAATGGAATAGTTACTAATAAATCTAATAAGGAATCTAGAAGGAACATCTTTTCCCAGAGGGAAATGTGGAATTTGCTACTGCGTGGAGTTATTGAGGCAAATCGCATAGATGCATTAGGGAAAGCTAAATAGATTTATGAAGGACATGGGACTAGAAAATGATTCTGATAAGGTGGTAGGAAGCAGGGTGGAGAGGCTCGTGTGGTCCATGAACAGTAGCATAAAGCAGCTGGGCAGAATGGCCTGTTTGTCTGCTGTCATTTCTATGTAACTCTAAATATTAAAAGCAAATCTGGAATTTAAATTAGGACAAGGATACACAGGTTCAAACTGAAAAAAATGGAAATGTTTTTACGCGCAGAGAATGGTGGAGAGAATAACTCTCCTGATGCGGCAGTAAAAATCCCTGGGAACATTTGGATGCTACAAGGATCCTTCAGATCTCTCAAGAAGGATGAATTCAAATAGCCACCCATAAGTGCAGTATGATCTTGTAATCAACACGAAGCTGAGTGAGATGATGATTTTGTTTATCCCGCAGATTTACGTCAAAAAGGTGTCTCTAGGAATAACTAGTTACCGGCATAAACATTATTTTTTTTTGCCCATTTATATATACACCATGCACCAATGGGCAATCGTGAAGATTGGTGTACTGCAATAACTCACCAAAGTAGGAAAACCTGTCCACTAACAGCCCTGTATCTCTATTCCAATTCTCTTCCGACACGTAGTGATGCACTAAGGCAGACTTCTGTCGGGTTTCGTAGCTACTAATTCCCGAAACAGGTCACTAGTCTGTTGCAATGGGCTTAAAGCTTGAGGGATAGCTTAAAATCTAAATCAAGCGTGGCTGACCAGGGGTCTCTCTCGCTCTTACCGCCAGACATTGGCCTGCTTGGAAGGATTTTTGCAGGTTGACACACTCAACCTGTTTGGCCGCTTTATGAATGGACCTTCCTTGACCACCAGATCCACGGGTGGGACTCAAACCCAGTGCTTCTGATTCAGAGGCAGGGATATTGCCCACTGCGCCAAGACCTCCTTGTACCTCTATTGGGAAGAAACCATTACACTGCCAAATGTGGGTACTTTATGTTTGCCGACACACTGCGCAACAAGATGTGCTGAAATTCATCTCTAATGGATGGATAAAACTTCACAAGATATTTACAGGTAAGCTAATGTTTAAAGCATAAGCCAGAAAAAGCTCATCGGAAGAACCACAGAAGTTGCTTAGTTCGGCCAATTAGATTCTAAATGCAATCTAGTGAATCAGGTTAATGCAGTTAATGTCCTTGTTAATCAAGCATTATTATTTGAGCACTATTTCTTGTCACAAGACAAACTCAATGATTGGCAGGTACAGACATTGACTCATCTCTCTCCCACTCATACACCCTAGCCCTAATTAATTCTTCATTATTATTTTATTCTCTCTCCTTTATAGCAGTGCTTATCTTGCCTTAGTCTGTTTATGCGAAACGTCCATTGCTTTTCCCCATTCCTTCTTTTCCCTTCCAGTTACATTAATTTGCTTTCAGCCTGATGGTCAGACAATATACCCTTCCTCGCCCTTTGAGCTCGCAGCTGTGCCATCTGACACTGCTCGTGATTTTTCTTGGCAAACCACCACTATTCAAAGTGCGTCCTACACACGGTGAATCAGTTCTTTCATCTCCTTCCATATCAGTAATGCATTCTGACACATAATTAGGCAAGTCCTGTAAAAGCTGTTCATTAGGTGGAACACAATGGATTAACTCTGGGAACGTCTGCAGTTGTGTGTCTACAGTTAAGACCCATGCCATCCGATTGTCCCTCTTAAAGGAAAATTGACCCTGCTGACATCAGAATGTGCGACCATTCATATGAATTCCCCATTCAGCCAATTACTTTGTTAATGTTCCTGGTTGTTTCACATGTAGTCAATACTATGGAACAGAGACTAAAACGATAGACATCACTTTTAAACTAAAATGGACTATGTGCTACAACTTGAATTCTAGGTTTCAACTTGATTGATTCTAAATCATAGAAGAAACCATTAAAATTGCTCACTAGGCTAAGTTAATGAGTCTCAAATATAGGCCGGAATTCTCCGGTCGAAGGGATTCTGTGGTCTCGCCAGCAGCTCACCCCCGCCCGTGGGATTCCTGGCGGCGTGGGGTGCCTTCAATGGGAATTCCCATTGACAAACAGCGGGAGTATAGGATCCTGCCACGAGCAAACGGCGCGGCCAAATTTTCCGTCCTCGCTAGCAGCGGAAGCGGGGCGGACTCGCAATGGAGAATCCAGCCCTATAAAATCTGGCGAATCAACTATTACCATTAATGTTGCAAAAAGGAATTGTTAAAAAAATCTGCTGATTATAGAAATTGGTATAGAAGTTCATTCAACAATTATTAAATCAAAGCACATTAGCATTCCTGCCCAAATAAATACTCGTTAAATTCTGAATTTGGCTTGTCTGTTTCCACTCTGAATGACTTTAATTGTAATCGTCCTATTCTTTAACAAGCCTTTTCTGGTTTTGTTCCTCCGACAGCCTAACACTGCAATTCCTACAAGGGATATTTAGCACAGACACTTTACATTATGTGGAGGAGAGCATTTATTGGTTTGGATTATATGCATTGTACCAATCCCCCAGTAGTAGTTATCTAGTCTGTTGTGGATGTAGCGATTGATGAAGAAAAATGGTGCATGGCTTTGGTGTTCTTTTATTCAAAGATGGCACTCACAGCAAAATAGGCACAGAGGGAGTTGGAAAACAGAACACCATCTGCTGGAATGAACCAGCAGCAAAACCACAATTGGTCAGGGGCTGGTTTAGCACAGGGCTAAATCGCTGGCTTTGAAAGCAGACCAAGGCAGGCCAGCAGCACGGTTCAATTCCCGTACCAGCCTCCCTGAACAGGCGCCGGAATGTGGCGACTAGGGGCTTTTCACAGTAACTTCATTTGAAGCCTACTTGTGACAATAAGCGATTTTCATTTCATTTCATTTCCTCACACAGAAAACAGAACTGAGAAAGAGATTAACTCCCAGGACGCTTTAAACATTCTATGGAGAGTAAAGTAACCGCAACAGAAATTTCCTGAGCTGGCTTTCCCTCTTCTTGTTGCTGTTCTCCAGCTTTTGGAAACACTGCTATGACGTTAGTGGAAGTACAGCGCAAAATGAGAAGCGGAATACTCGATGAACTTTCCACGGAGGCCAACAAATTTTCTTTGTTCGTGGGATTTTACATTGGATTCGAGTCAGGCATTGTGAACACGAGCTGCTCAGCCTATCCCACAAAGTGGGTATCTTGGCTTAGAGTTCCCATAGCTACTGCTTGATCCAAACACTTACATTTTCTAGCAGGAGCGAGTGTAACAACTACGCAAAGTAAAATACACTTACGTCAGAATAGATTTTGTTGCCGATGACCCGTGCCCAGAATGGGAACTCCTCCAAACAGTTTGGTGGGCAGTTAATTCTAAGGATCAAATAAATTAGTCTATAACTTGGGAAATGCACAAAAAAAACATTATCAATGTTACTTATAGGTTAACTAATACGAGCTTGCAACTACAAACATAACAGGTGGCATAAAAATTCTTCATTTTAAATCTCAAATCCAGTTTTTACCAAGTGCTCAATTGGAGTTGAACGGTGACGCAAAAGAAACAACAGCAAGTGGAAACAAGGTTGAGATAAAGTATTGTAGACTAAGGAGTTGTAAAAGGGTTCATGCTTGTTTAACTTTGTATTACAGTTAAACTTCAGTTTACTCTTGTGGCTTAGCTCCCAGAATTGCATTGTTCACAGTAACATTGGTAAAACGAAGTATAACTCGATGAGTGATACCACTTCCACAACAACTTGCATTAATCTGGCACTCCAGGGTGCTTGATTAATGGAAGTGCGTAAGGAAAATGGATGCCTAGCTTTTAAGGGAAAGGTTAGTCAAGGTGAGAAAAAGTTTGATAAAATAGTTAAGTTTTGGAAAGTCTTTTAAAAAGGGACAAATGGAGTGAGCAGGGATCCAGGGAAGGAGCTCCGAAGGTTAAGGTTGCGAAGCACCATCACCAATTATGGGACAAAGGGATGGAGACACATACACAAAAAATGAGTCAATGGAAGAGTGTAGGAGGGGCTGATTTTACATGATCAAAAGGTTGTAGAGATATGTTAGGGTAAGGCCATGGAGAGATTTGAAGAGTGAGATGAGATGTTTTGACATATCGGAGGACAAGAATTCAATGTAGGTCAGTAAAAAAAAGTGTGAAGAATGAGTTAAGATGAATACAAGACAAGATAGGCCCACACAGTTGCATATAGGCCAAGGTGGAGCTAATGGGCAGTGAAAGGAGTAAGCAAATATCGAGGTGAACAAAGCTTAGCGAACTATTTCAACAGTGACAGGGTTTAGGTAGATGTTTAAGTGGAAAATGTTGGAAATAGTCAATAGTGGTGATTGGTTGTACATGGGTTTTAATGCTCAGAAATGACTGGAGATAGAAGCATTGGGAAAAGAGAATTGATGGTGGGGGTTTTGATCTTCCTGATGATCGGTTGTATGAAGTGCCTTGTGACAGGTAATCTGATAGCCTGAAGGATGTTGTGATGTTGAGAGCGGTGGTAGAGAAGTATATGAAGCATGTTAGAGAAGGCTACCAGCAGCATTCATATGGGAGCTGACCCTTTAATTTTATGTAAATGATGAATATGGAAAAACAAGGATCGTTCCTGACAGTGTGCGTTGTAGAAGGGGGGTAGGTGACAACAGAAGCCATTGATGGTGATCCACTGGATCGACAGAAGTGGAAGTGCATAGGTGGCACGGTAGCACAGTGGTTAGCACTGTTGCTTCACAGCACCAGGGTCCCAGGTTCGATTCCCGGCTTGGGTCACTGTCTGTGCGGAGTCTGCGCATTCTCCCCGGGTCTGCGCGGGTTTCATCTGGGTACTCCGGTTTCCTCCCACAAGTCCCAAAAGACGTGCTTGTATGGAGAATTGGACAGTCTGAATTCTCCCTCTGTGCACCTGAACAGGCGTCGGAATGTGGCAACTAGGGGCTTTTCACAGTAACTTCATTGCAGTGTTAATGTAAGCCTACTTACGACACTAATAAAGATTATTATTAAAGAATAGACTCACAGAGCTGAAAGATGTAATGGAGAAAGGTGATATTCTGAACTTTGAGAAATACTACACACAAAATGATAAAGGACATAAATAGATTCTGTATGAAGATGGGGACAGATAACATATTCAAAGCAGCTGGCTGATGCTGGGAAAAGAATTATCCGCAACCTGAGTGTTTTGATTCGATTCCGCCCTTTAAGGGGTGAGGACCCATCCCCAAGAGCTGTCAGCCAATCAAATGGCCAGTAACTGTTCAGTCCCAGCAGCGTCATTGGGAGCAGTGACCACAGCTGGGACTACAACAGGCCTGGATCATTCACAATGCAGGGTGCGTCCGGGTGAAGGAAAGTTTGGTTAGGTTCACTGGGGTCAATTAAGTGAGGGGGTGCTGGGCTCATGAGGACAGGGAGGGGAGTTGGGGGTTCTACTCAGTGGACAACAGCATGCTTGATCAGGAGAGTCCCTCTCCCCACCTGCAAGGAGTTGCCAGGGTATATCTGGCAGTCTTGTAGCCACCTAAATTGGCCAACTCCCGATTTAAAATGGCAAACGGCAAAGGCTGATGGGAAAGTCAGCCACCATAGACAGAAACCAGCAGGTGCAGGTTTGCTGTGTATTTAACGCTGCAAAAGGCCAGACAACATCGATACCAGCGACCATCAGCATAACAATGTAGCAGCCATCTACATACTGATGAGCAATCCCCGGGAACAATAAGTAACATTTGGAACACACAAAGCAAAGCCAGACTCCTCGGTGCCAGCAGGAGCCAACACAAAGGAGATGAATGAACACCTCAAGACCGCCCATCGATCAGGGAACCACTCCAGTATTGGAGAAATCGAACCAAGCGATTGGGACAAAGTCCAATCACTTGGGACCAGATACAGGGTCCGCCCCGAAAGGCGGGAAGCCCCTGGGGACTATAAGAGTTAAGCCCTAAGTTCAACTCGCTCTCTTCACCTCTTCGTCCTGCCCGGGTCACCCAGCAACACGAACCAACATTGACCGTGACCGGTGCAGTGACCGCCGAATGAAGTAAGTCTTAATTCAACGCTCGCTACGAGATAGGCGCTCCTAGCTACCAATCCGTACCAACTTCGAATCCCGCAAACTCAGAACCCGAACGAAAGGCCATTTGTTCCCCTGACCTGGTGGGCCAGTCCGAAGTTAAGTATAGGCCTGTTAGTTGTAGAAGTAACTTAGACGTAGAATCTGTGCATGAGTAGCAATTACTGTGTATAATAAATGTGCTTTGATTTGAATCTTACTAATCGGTGTATTGGGTTATTGATCATTACTCGGACTTGAACCTCATGGCGGTATCATAAAGATACCTGGCGACTCGAGAGCAAAGGTAATAAAACAGAGCAATTGAACCTACGGAAAGTAGCAACAGTCGCCCCATGTGGCAAAGTACGGTGGGAAGAAGCGAGAATGAAAGATATCTTCCATAGAATCCATAGACTCTCTACAGTGCAGAAGGAGGCTATTCGGCACATCGAGTCAGTCTGACCCTCCAAAAGAGCACTCTGCCTCGTCTCACTCCCCCACCCTACCTCCGTGCACATTGATCACGGCCAATCCACCTAACCTGCACATTTTTGGACTGTGGGAGGAAACCGGTGTACCCGGAGGAAACCCACACACACACGGGGAGAACATGCAAAAATCCAAACAGTCACCCAAGGCTGGAATCGAACCCGGGTCCCTGGCACTGTAAGGCAGCAGTGCCAACCACTGTGTCACCATGCTACCCCACTCCCGCTTCATTGATTGAGAGAATATTACAGTCTGGCTGATTGATCGTGGTGTTATTAACATCATATTAATCTGTATTAATACAGATAGAGAATAGATGAAATACAGACAACGCCCATCATTATCCTCAACACAAAATTCAGGCCACCTCTATCGAATTGGAATTGCAGGATACTTTCATTGTTCTTAAGGCTTGGCTGAACATATTGCAAAGCACAGTTGCTGATGGCGAAACCCATGATTTGGAAATAAATTTAAATCACAGTTATAAAATCTCAGGTATGTTTTAACAAAGCTTCATCACATAATCTGTTAGTTCTAATGGTGTTTTCTCACAACATTTCTCCATAATAATCTACGGTGTTAATCTGAATTTTTGGAGAAAAATAACTGATGGGCATTGTACCTCTCTTACCTGGGACAATGGGTGGCCGGCTTGCTGAATGGACACAGTTGGGCCACCGTAGCATAACAGTCAACTGTCCGGCCTGATGAAACAAAATCAAACAATTACATTCAGGGCAATGACATCGCTAAAAGTGAAGGTTGTACGCAATAAACTGAAACTTCTTGAACTGTTATGAAAATTTGAAGAAATAAACTTACTCGTCACTTTGGATATACTAAACCCATTTGCTGACTTGAACTTGCTGTAAATAAATATAATACGAATTAAACTGCAGGTCAGTGATGCATTTTGAATGACAGTCAACGTCACTAATGTCACGATTTCTACCCCTCAATTAGTCAGATATCTTGTACCATAATGGAAAACAACCAAAAATAAAACTCTGTGGAATCCAATCTTGACTACCCACGCCTGCATTTCTGTTTTTTTGCCTTCTTTGCTGGTGAATTGCTGATGCCAAGAAAATCACAGTTGGCTAATGTCAAGTAGATTAATTGTACACATATGGATGCTACCTTCATATCTCTCACATTGAGGGAAAGTGTGTTTGTGTGCGGGTGTGCATGAGTGAATAAGTGAGATAAAAGGGGATTGGGCGGCACGGAGCATGGTTAGCACTGTTGCTTCACAGCACCAGGGTCCCAGGTTTGATTCCCGGCTTGGGTCACTGTCTGTGCGGAGTCTGCACGTTCTCCCCGTGTCTGCGTGGGTTTCCTCCGGATGCTCCGGTTTCCTCCCACAATTCCCGAAAGACGTGCTGCGAGGTAATTAGGACAATCTGAATTCTCCCTCGATGTACCCCAAACAGGCGCCTGAATGTGGCGACTCGAGGCTTTTCACAGTAACTTCATTGCAGTGTTAATGTAAGCCTACTTGTGACAATAAAGCTTATTATTATTATTGCAAACTGGTTACAAAAGGGTCACTAAAAAGCAGTTACTGGCATCATTGACGTATTGATATATACCAGCTTTATTAGCCTTTATAAGCAGTGATTAATAAACTCAGTGGCCACATGCTTAGACATGCTCTACATAATTACTTGAAATTTCCATAGCGATGTCCAGCAGGAGATCAGCACAATCCCCCAAAAGATAAGTGAAAGTGGCTGACAACAACCATTTATCCAACTTTTTGAGAGCTTTAGCCAATCTCCTGATAACTTTATGGCAAAAGATGGCGAATTCCTCCATTTAGTGCCATGTTGTACCATAGTTTTTGCTCATAACTCATATTGATTGGAATTAGATCAAGATGCATGCATTTTTATCGTTCCAGTCTAGACTGCAAACAGTGACTTCCAATAAATTAATACATATTGAAAGGCAATTGCATAAAAATGACGACAGGTCGTTCAGTGCAACCATTCTTTGTTGGAGTTTATCCTCCACAGAAGCAGTAATCCTAGTCCATTTTATTTTAGAATTTTAATTTTAGTCTGTATTTGTGAAGGTTTCGGGAAAATTAAAAAAACCCTGTTAGCCCTGGTTAATTTATGCATAACTATTAAGAATTAATTGCCGCCTCAAAACTAAGCCAGTAAATAGGGAAAGCATTTGGCTTGAATACTTTAACCCATACATCGGAAGCTCTCACCTCAGAGACCGAACACCATTTCGAGACGATTTGACGAAAAATGGGATTTTTCCTTTTCGAGTGATATCCACAAGCCCGCCTTCTTCGTTACTGATGATTCCTTGGTGCACTGCAGCCCGGCAAATACTGGATTGCTATAAATAGACAAAAGAAATGTATTGTCCATCTGCTGCACTACCAGACAAAATACAAGAAAATGATTGGCCCCTGCAAATCCATGATGGTTCCAACAAACTCCACAGGGAGCCCGATGGAATGCCACAAGCTCAGCCAGGACTCCCCGATTCCAGAATGGTCTATTCAGAACGCAGCCACTGCCTGTCCTTAAATGGTCAACATGGGAGATGGGAACACAAAACAGTAAGTGCTCCCACACCATGACCTTCCAATGGGAGCCTGCATTATGTCTGACTCCCATAGAGGTGGGATCTACATGGAGTTCCAGGCCTGAGTTAGGGAACAACTCAAAATATATTTTCAAGTAATCTTCTTACAAGTCTGGCACAGGATCGGGGTGGAAGCCACGATTGTTTTTGTTTGCTGGGAACTCCAGGGGAGTGAAGATTGGCACATCCCCCACCCCCACCCCCGGGGACAATAGCTCAGATGCACCTTATTTTCCCCCCTCATCAAAGGCCTACATCTCCTGGCCCTATCTATCATCCTTGGCGAGGTAAGCAGGCAGGGGTAGCCATACCCCAGAGCCTGTTGTTAAGGTGATGGCAAGCTGAGAGGAATTTGAGTCCTTACCATTTCATAATAGAGCGTTCCAATTACTTTAGCCTTTGATGATTTGCAATTTCTTGGGCACTTATACCTAATTAACAACAAGAACTCTGTTAGGCAATATTTCTGTGTTTACTGCATAACACCTGAATATCAACAGGTCACAGAGCATTTAAAGATAAATGTTAACAACCAAATGGATTAAAAAAAACATTTTAAATATTTATTTATATTAAGTGCTCTCACTGCCCATTTAAAAGTAGTTTTTTTCTGGCCTGCACCGATGCATTAAATCTTCTAATGATGAACTATTAGCAGAACATCAAATGTCAAGCTTTGGCATTCAGCTGTGCAGTAACCGTTAATGGCAACATCAACTGCTCGATAGGCAATTTTCTTGGTATCAGTGTAACAAAATTGTCACATCATTGTGGGGAAACGGCAGATTTGTTGCACACATGTTACGCAGCCATATATACACTTGAAAGATGCTGAAATAGAAAGTGCTGGAAAAACCCAGGAGGTCCGGCAGCATCTGCGGAGAGGGAAACGTTTCGAGTCCGCACGACTCCTCTTCCGAGCTCTGAGGCTCTTCAGAGCTCAGCCGGCAGACCTGCTGAGTTTTTCAAGCACTTTCTGTTTTTATTTCAGATTTCCAGCATCTGCAGCATTTTGCTTTCATGGAAGGTTCTGATGTGTTCCATCCATTTCCAAGTTATCTGTGTGTGCATCTTCCATTAAAACAACTTTGTTTTCCTCATATCACAAGTGTTAATATAGCTTCCAGCTGTGTGTTTCATATCAAGAAGGGTTTTTTCCTATTATTATAGAAGAACGTCATGCATCTTGGCAGACTTGATATTATTAATTATAAAATTGTGTCTTGTAGTCACGTGACTCCTGCGGCAATGGTCCCTCAAAGGGCAATTCTCTTTCTATCAGGGTCTCCATGTAAATCCTATACAATATTATCATATCCTATTGTATTCTTACTATATTCTACTACTATATCCTATTGTATTCTTACTATATTCTACTACTATATCCTATTGTATTAATACTATATCCTATTTTATTATTACTCTATTCTATTACTACAACCTATTACATTATTACTATATCGTATTACCAGAGCCTATTACTTTATCCTATTGTATTATTACCATATTCTATTACTATATCCTATTACAATATTACTATATCCCATTGTATTATTATATTCTATGGCTACATTATTACGCTATCCTATTACTAAATCTTATTGCATTATTACTATAACCATATCCTATTGCATTATTACTTTATTCGATTACTAAATCCTATTGTATTAGTACTATACCCTATTACTATACCCAATTGTATTGTTACCATATCCTATTTTATCTTACTCTATTCTATTAATATATCCTATTACATTATTACTATATCATTATCCTATTATATTATTATTATATCCTATTACAATATTGCTTTCTATTACTTTATTGTATTACAATATTAACATATGCTATTACTATACCAATTACAATATTACTATATCCTATTACTACACCCAATTGTATTGTTACTATATTATTATATCCTATTACTATATTGTATTACAACATTACTCTATTCTATTACTATATCCTATTACAATATTACTATATCCTATTGCAATATTACTCTGTCCGATTATCAAGCTGCTGCAAAAGTTACGAAACATATTGGATGAACCATAGCCTGTACACTACCGAGATGCAACATGGGTTACTCAATTACAAGTATTTACTGTCTAGTTGATTATTTTTCCCAGGCTTCCATTCTTTATGTGAAGCTCTTCTGCTCCTGTCCTGGTACAGTTCAGACTTGCTGAATTTAGATTTCTAACATTTTATGTTTTACCTGAGTTCCAGTCAAGTACTGTATCCTTGTTATTTATAGTTATCATGCCATACACTGGAAATACAAGAATAGACATAAATAATACAGATGTAGGAATCAACAACAATACCTGTTGCACGGTGTCCCTTTGCACTGATCTCTCATTTTAGTGGCACACTTGATGACTTGAGCTGAAAAGTAGGAATACAGTCACGTTTTATACAAACAATTCAAAAGCAGAGCAGTTTAAGTCAATCAGAAAAGGAAACAGTGCGCATGTGAACGTTGAGATGCAATGGCGGATCGATGTAAAATCTTAGTAAAACCATAGTTGTTGCACTGTGTTTTGGACTCAATGCTACAGGAAAGATATTGAGGCAATTGAGAGAGTACAACACCATATTCACTAGAATGTTGCCTGGTGTGAGAAAACACAAATAGAAAGAAAGATTAGAACAATTGTGGCAGTTTTCATCAGAAGAGATTACGGGTGATTTTATAAAGGCTTTTGAAGTTATGAAAGGATGAGAAAGGGGATTTGAAAAAACAATGGGTGAGGTTTTCCATCTGTTCATGTTGGTATGACCTGCTGGCCCCGCCATCAACACACCCCTGCCGCAGCTTTCCTGGTGGTGGTGGGTGGATTTAATGGGAAATCCCATTGACAGTAGCAGGACCAGAAGATCCCACCAATGGCCAACGGTGGGTTGCTGCCCATCGCTGAGAAACACACCACAGGGATACCAGAGAATCTTGCCCCATAACTTCAATTGCAAGCTGTAGATTAGGGGGGCATGAATACAAGGTGAAATCGCAGAATGGATATAGCACAGAAGACTATTCAACCCATCTATCTGCTCTGTCTGGTTGGGGCTGGTTTAGCACAGGGCTAAATCGCTGGCATTTAAAGCAGACCAAGGCAGGCCAGCAGCACGGTTCAATTCCCGTACCAGCCTCCCCAAACAGACGCCGGAATGTGGCGACTAGGGGCTTTTCACAGTAACTTCATTTGAAGCCTACTTGTGACAATAAGCGATTTTCATTTCATTCATTTCAATGGAGCACTTCACCCAGTGACAATCCCCAGCCTTTTCCCCAGAACCCTGCCCATTCCTCCTTTTCAGATTATAATACATTTAATTGGGAGATAGCCAACTTCGATGGGATGAGAATGCAACTGAGTTGAGTGAGTTGGCAGAAAAGACAGTGGCTGGACAATGGAATACCTTCAAAGAAAAAGTACTCAGGCATCGTCGAGGTATATTCCCTTGAAGGAGAAAGGTAGGACAAATAAATTCAGAGCGAACCTGGATGATGAGAGAAGAAATGATGATGAAAAGGAAGAGGTGCACGTACGCCAGATGTCAGGTAGAAAATACAATGGAGAATCAGGCTGAATATAGAAGGACCAGATGTGAAGTGGAAAACTAATAAGAAAAGTTAGGAGAGAACATGAAAATAGCTCAAATACCTCACATAAAAGTAATCTCAAGGTCGCCTATCAGCATATAAATAATAAAAAGATGGTAAAAGAAATACTAGGGCCAATTAGGGTTAACAAAGGGGACTTGCACATGGGGGCAGGAGAAATAATGGTGGTATTAAATGAGTATTTTTCATTTTGTCTTTACAAAGGAAGAAGATGCTACCCAGGCCAAGATTAAGTTCAATGCAAAGAACTGCGAGGTGATTCATTTTGGTCGGAAGAATGTGCAGTGAAAGTTTAAAATAAAAGGAGAAACTCTAAAGGGAGTGTAGGAAGGGAGGGACCTCAGGGTAAATGTACATTAATCATTGAAGATGGCAGGACAGGTTGAGAGAGCAGTTAATGAAGCATGTAGGCTTTATTAACAGGGGCATTGATTACAAGAGTAAGGAAGTCATATTGAACATGCAAAAGATGCCAGTTAGGCCTCATCTGGAGCACTGCATCCAGTCCCGGGCATCATACTTGAGGAAGAATGTGAAAGCATTGGCAAGAATACAAAGGAGGTTCACAGGAATGATTCCATGGGTAGCAACTGCTGCCACGAGGATAGATTGGAGAGGGTTGGGACTGTTTTCGTTGGAAAGCTGAGAAGAGACTTGATAGAGGTATTCAAGATGCTGGGGAGTATGAACAGGTAAATAGTGAGAAACTGTTCCTGTTTGAAAGCATCAAGACGTATAGGGCAGAGATTCAAAATAATTGGCAAAAGGACTAAAAATGGTGTGAGGAAACATTTTTCACCCATGGGTGATTAGAGCCTGGAATGAGAGGGTGGTAGAAGCAGGTTTGATCGAAGTATTCAAAGGGAATTGGATTGTTATCTTAAAAGAAAGAATGTGCAAGGTTATGGATAAGGCAGGAGAGTGGGACTAGATACAATGCTCTTTCAGAGAGCCTGTGCAGACTCGATGGGTCAAATGGCCTTCTGCACTGTTAAGATTTTGTGAATCCAGTTTAAAAGCATTGATTGAATTTGCCTCCACCACATTCTCGGACAGTGCAGTCCAGATCCTAACCACTCACTGCGTGGAAACATTTCTCCTCCTGTCGCTGTTGCTTCTTTTCCCAATGACCTTAAATTAATGTCCTCCGAGAGTTCTCAATCTTTCACCCAATGGGAAGTGTTTCTTCCTGTCTTACTCTGTTCAGACCCCTCATGATTTGGAACACCTCTATCAAATCTCCTTCCAACTCCTCTTCTCCATGGAGAGCAGCCCATGTTTCTCCAATCCATCCACGTAACAGAACTGAAATGCAAGAGATATGGGACAGAGAGCGAGAGAAAATGCTTCTCCCTGTATGATAATGAGGCTGTGGAATTGAGTACCAGAGTTAGTAATGGAAGCAGGGTCCATGTCAACATTTAAGAATAAATTAAATAAGTGATTGATTGGGAATAAACAGATATGTGAACATGGTGAACCCATGAGTTTGGGACTACTGCTCATGCCAAGATCAATCATGCTGATAAGATCGTGGCCGGGGGATCCTCTTTACCCACCGGCAGCGTGGGTTTCCTGGAGGCGTGGGGTGGTTTCAATGGGAAATTGCATTGACAAGCGGTGGGAAGACAGAATCCCGCCACCAGCAGATGGCGCACTGCAGAGAAACATGTGGCTGGGGGCGGTGGGGGGACCAGAGAATCCAACCCCATTAGATTTATTTTAGGGATACCTTAGAATAAAATCAGTTGTACAAGCCGGCTCGGAGAAACAAAACCTGTCTTTCTATGAATGCTGTCTTATTGATTCGGTAGATGTGACAATAGTCGGTTCATAGAGACAATTAAGGCAATTTTAACCTGCACTGCCTAGGTGACAATCAGTCGGAGCAAACTGCCCACCCATTGTAGCATCCAATAGCATGAAATCAACAGAGCAAAAATCGAGCAGTTTTACCCGTGGACAGACAATGTAAAGGCAATGAGTTTGTTTATACTATTTCCAATGTATTACTGTCCAGCTTACATTGATAAACGGTGCAGTAGACACACAAGTATCAACCAAATCATTAGGGCGCTCGCTGACTGCTGAACCTTGCAACTTGTATAGTTGTTGGCTGAGGTGCCAACTTGTGGAGAAGACTGGAGGATATAATTATGGTGCATTTTGTGCACAGTCAGAAGAGTAGGCAATTTGTAACAAAAAGCCTCTCCGAGCATTCCATCTGTTTGGGCTGTCGGCAGTAGGAGCGTGAAGGGAACGCTGTCTTTCATTACATTAACCGAATTGTATGTTTTGTTTCGTGCAACTAATTGAACCTTGCCCAGATGATCAGATTTGACCAAAATAAGCATTTCATTCCACAGCATTCTTTTTCACAAGGCTTCTTTTGATCTCCCAAACAAATCCACAGTGTGGATTCTGAAGTGTATTTTTACTGTATGATATAATGTATTAATGCACACAAAAATCCACAAATCACGTTTTACGTAGTAAATAAAATGTATTTAGATTGAAAATATTTTTAAGAACAGTTGTTTGGTTCTGAAGAAACAGGCTAGAAAATATAATGAAATAAACGGATGCAACAACTATTGGACAGATGCTAACCCACATGTTAACCTTAAAGAAGCTATGTCTATTTTAATTGTGGGAAAATATGAAAAGCCTAGTCAAGTACCGCCGATGTTAGGTCTTGTTCTGCGCTCTGTGGATAGTTTCAGATGGGTTCACTTGCAATAGTGTGTACATAGAACATAGCACATAGAAAATACAGCACATGTTGTGCCGAACCTTTGTCCTAGATTAATCATAGATTATCATTGAATTTACAGTGCAGAAGGAGGCCATTCGGCCCTTTGAGTCTGCACCGGCTCTTGGAAAGAGCACCCTACCCAAACTCAACACCTCCACCCAACACCAAGGGCGATTTTGGACACTAAGGGCAATTTATAATGGCCAATCCACCTAACCTGCACATCTTTGGACTGTGGGAGGAAACCGGAGCACCCGGAGGAAACCCACGCAGACACGGGGAGGATGTGTAGACTCCGCACACACAGTGATCCAAGCCGGAATCGAACCTGGGACCCTGGAGCTGTGAAGCAATTGTGCTATCCATAATGCTACCGTGCTGCCAGAGAGTGGTGGGTCTGTGGAATTCATTGCCACAGAGGGCGGTGGAGGCCGGGACGTTGAGTGTCTTTAAGACAGAAGTTGATAAATTCTTGATTTCTCAAGGAATTAAGGGCTATGGAGAGAGAGCGGGTAAATGGAGTTGAAATCAGCCATGATTGAATGGTGGAGTGGACTCGATGGGCCGAATGGCCTTACTTCCACTCCTATGTCTTATGGTCTTATGGCCTGTAATTCCCAGGGTTATCCCTAGTCCCTATTTTGAACAGGGGCACGCCATTCGCCACTCTCCAATCCCCTGGTACCACCCCTGTTGACAGTGAGGACGAAAAGATCATTGCCAATGGCTCTGCAATTTCATCTCTTGCTTCCCATAGAATCCTTGGCTATCTCCCGTCAGGTCCGGGGGACTTGTCTATCCTCAAGTTTTTCAAAATGCCCAACACATCTTCCTTCCTAACAAGTATTTCCTCGAGCTTACCAATCTGTTTCACACTGTCCTCTCCAACAATATCGCCCCTCTCATTTGTAAATACAGAAGAAAAGTACTCGTTCAAGACCTCTCCTATCTCTTCAGACTCAATACACAATCTCCCGCTACTGTCCTTGATCGGACCTACCCTCGCTCTAGTCATTCTCATATTTCTCACAGATGTGTAAAAGGCATTGGGGTTTTCCTTGATCCTACCCGCCAAAGATTGTTCATGCCCTCTCTTAGCTCTCCTAATCCCTTTCTTCAGTTCCCTCCTGGCTATCTTGTATCCCTCCAATGCCCTGTCTGAACCTTGTTTCCTCAGCCTTACAGAAGTCTCCTTTTTCCTCTTAACAAGACATTCAACCTCTCTTGTCAACCATGGTTCCCTCACTCGACCATCTCTTCCCTGCCTGACAGGGACATACATAGCAAGGACACGTAGTACCTGTTCCTTGAACAAGTTCCACATTTCACTTGTGTCCTTCCCTGACAGCCTATGTTCCCAACTTATGCACTTCAATTCTTATCTGACAACATCGTATTTACCCTTCCCCCAATTGTAAACCTTGCCCTGTTGCACGCACCTATCCCTCTCCATTACTAAAGTGAAAGTCACAGAATTGTGGTCTCCAAAATGCTCCCCCACTAACAAATCTATCACTTGCCCTGGTTCATTACCAAGTACTAAATCCAATATTGCCCCTCCTCTGGTCGGACAATCTGCATACTGTGTTAGAAAAGCTTCCTGGACACACTGCACAAACAAGCTATTTGATCTAAAGAGTTTCCAGTCAATATTTGGGAAGTTAAAGTCACCCATGACTACTACCCTGTGACTTCTGCACCTTTCCAAAATCTGTTTCCCAATCTGTTCCTCCACATCTCTGCTACTATTGGGGGGCCTAGAGAAAACTCCTAACAAGGTGACTGCTCCTTTCCTATTTCTGACTTCAACCCATACTACCTCAGTAGGGTGATACTCCTCGAACTGCCTTTCTGCAGCTGTTATACTATCTCTAATTAACAATGCCACCCCCCCCCACCTCTTTTACCACCCTCCCTAATCTTATTGAAACATCTATAACCAGGGACCTCCAACAACCATTTCTGCCCCTCTTCTATCCTGGTTTCCGTGATGGCCACCACATCGTAGTCCCAAGTACTGATCCATGCCTTAAGTTCACCCACCTTATTCCTGATGCTTCTTGCGTTGAAGCATACACACTTCAACCCATCTCCGTGCCTGCAAGTACTCTCCTTTGTCAGTGTTCCCTTCCCCACTGCCTCATTACACGCTTTGGCGTCTTGAATATCGGCTACCTTAGTTGCTGGACGACAAATCCGGTTCCCATTCCCCTGCCAAATTAGTTTAAACCCTCCCGAAGAGTACTAGAAAACCTCCCTCACAGAATATTGGTGCCCCTCTGGTTCAGATGCAACCCGTCCTGCTTGTACAGGTCCCACCTTCCCCAGAATGCGCACCAATTATCCAAATACCTGAAGCCCTCCCTCCTACACCATTCCTGCAGCCACATGTCCAGCTGCTCTCTCCCTATTCCTAGCCTCGCTATCATGTGGCACCGGCAACAAACCAGAGAGGACAACTCTGTCTGTCCTGGCTTTTAACTTCCAGCCTAACTCCCTAAACTTGTTTATTACCTCAACACCCCTTTTCCTACCTATGTCGTTGGTACCAATGCGCACCATGACTTCTGGCTGCTCCCCCTCCCCCTTAAGGATCCTGAAGACACGATCCGAGACATCCCTGGCCCTGGCACCCGGGAGGCAACATACCTTCCGGGAGTCTCGTTCGCGACAACAGAATCTCCTATCTACTCCCCTAACCATTGAATCTCCTACAACTATTGCTTTTCTATTCTCCCCCCTTCCCTTCTGAGCCCCAGAGCCAGACTCAGTGCCAGAGACCTGGCAGCTGGGGCCTTCCTCAGGTAGGTCATCCCCCCCAACAGCATCCAAAACGGTATACTTGTTTTGAAGGGGAACGGCCACGAGGGATCCCTGCACTGTCTGCCTGTTTGTTTTTTTCCCCCTGACTGTAACCCAGCTATTCTTGTCCTGTACCTTGGGTGTGGTTACCTCCCTGTAACTCTTCTCAATCACCCCCTCTGCCTCCCGGATGATCCGAAGTTCATCCAGCTTCAGCTCCAGTTCCCTAACACGGTCTTTGAGGAACTGAAGTTGGGTGCACTTCCCGCAGGTATAGTCAGCGAGGACACCGGTGGTATCCCTCACCACCCACATCCTACAGGAGGAGCATGCAACTGGCCTAGCCTCCATCCCCTCTTACCTGACAGAATATAGCTGCCCTGTGGACTAACTAGATCTCCGCCCTCTGACTCTGCTCCCAGTCAGCTACACTTTCTGTAAACTCCTGGCTCTCTTCTCACTCTTTGCGGAAATGTCAGAAACAAAATGAAAGGAGCACCTTACTCCCTCCTCACCTAACTCCCTCGGTCGCCAAACTCTCATTATAGCACTCAAATGCACCAAATTCAGCACTCCCTCAGTCACCAAACTCTCACTATAACACCTCAAATGCACCAAATTCAGCACTCCCTCAGTCACCAAACTCTCACTATAGCACTCAAATGCACCAAATTCAGCACTCCCTCAGTCACCAAACTCTCACTATAGCACTCAAATGCACCAAATTCAGCACTCAGTGCAAACAAAGTCTGCACTGTAGGGGATCACTTTTATACTGTGAATCTAGCCTCTGAAAACTGGCCTAATCCAATTAACTAATTAACAAGCTCCAGCTGCAAGTGCCTACAAGGGGAAGCTTGTTTAAAGCTGATTGAAAATTCACCTTCTTCTAAACCAAACAGCAACTTTTAAGTTAATTAACTAAATAAAAGAAAGACTAAACTTTAGATAAAAATGAAGCCTTATACTCCCTCGGTCACCAAACTCTTACTATAGCACTCAAATGCACCGAATTCAGCACTCAGTGCCCAACATGCTGGGTGGTTGTAGTCAGGGAAGGGGAGGTAAATATTCGGTTGAAGAGCCCAGGTCAGGCACAGTCTTAGTCTGAGCAGTCGGGGGACTCATCAAACCATCACATTTAAAGCCAAGTGCCTAATTTTCAACATGAGTGACGCGACATTCAATTCACTCAAAGACACGAGTAGAAGTAAACCGTGGTTTTAATCAGCTTAGAACAGTGCCTGCCTGCGACTGGTACAATACTGTGAACCGCCTACAGGTCAACTGCTCTTTATACTTCCTTTCAAGGGGAGGAGACATGGGCGGAGCCCGTACATGCCCCAACATATCCCCCTGTGGGTGAAGCCACAAAATGGCCCACAGGTGGAGCCCACACGGTCAACAACATAACAAAGCTGTAACACAATGGCAGAACATGATACTCATACACTGGTGAATTACTAGTACTGTACATTCACCACAATGAGCAAAGTAGGAGAAGCGATTCCACCCAGCCATGCCAATGGATTCCAGCCAGCCAAATACTCCCTGCAGAACTTCCTGGTTCTGTTTGAAAGCATTGCATTATTCAGAATTATACAACCCCTAAATTGACCTACCCCCCAGACCAGGAGTTCCCAAACTGTGGGTCATAGCCCTCAGTGCAGGGGTGCACAGAGATGAGGTCACAAACTCCCCCTCATCTGAGACATGAAGAGAAGACTCTGGCGGGACAGCCCTGGATTCACTGCCCGCTCGCTGCCAATCAACAAGGAGCAGCTGGTGAACCCAAAGCGAATGGTTCACCAGCCGCGCCTTGCTGACTGGCAGCGAGTGTCAAAGGATCCCCGGATGTTTGTGCGGCAACTTGGTGCAGGTTGGAGAGGGAAGTGTGCAGGAAGAACCAAAGAGTAACGTGGATGTGTGAATGGGGGAGACAAAGAGCCTGAATACAGAGTGTCTGTGTTTGGGGGGATATGGCAAAGGAGGGCTGATTACTGTGCGTGTTTGGAGGGGAGGAGGGCTGATTACTGTGTGTGTATGGGGAGGGAAGGGCTGATTACTGTGTGTGTATGGGGAGGGGGAGGGCTGATTACTGTGTGAGTATGGGGGAGGGGGAGGGCAGATTACTGTGCATGTATGGGGAGGGGGAGGGCTGATTACTGTGTGTGTATGGGGAGGGGGGGCTGTTTACTGTGTGTTTATGGGGGAGGGGAGGGCAGATTACTGTGTGTGTATGGGGAGGGGGAGGGCAGATTACTGTGCGTGTATGGGGAGGGCTGATTACTGTGTGTGCATGGGAGGGGGGAGGGCTGATTACTGTGTATGTATGGGGGAGGGGGGCTGATTACTGTATGGGGAGGGGAGGGCTGATTACTGTGTGTGTATGGGGGAGGGGAGGAGGGGCTGATTAGTGTGTGTATGGGGGACGGGGGCTGATTAGTGTGTGTATGGGAGGGGGGGCTGATTAGTGTGTGTATGGGGAGGGGGGGGCTGATTACTGTGTGTGTATGGGGGAGGGGGGGCTGATTAGTGTGTGTATGGGGGAGGGGGGGCTGATTAGTGTGTGTATGGGGGAGGGGGGGCTGATTAGTGTGTGTATGGGGGAGGGGGGGCTGATTAGTGTGTGTATGGGGAGGGGGGGCTGATTAGTGTTTGTATGGGGAGGGGGGGCTGATTACTGTGTGTGTATCAGGGAGGGGGGCTGATTACTGTGTGTGTCTGGGGAGGGCTGATTACTGTGTGTGTATGGGAGGGGGGGCTGATTACTGTGTGTGTATGGGGGAGGGGGGAGGGCAGATTACTGTGTGTTTGGGGAGGGGAGGGCTGATTACTGTGTGTGTATGGGGGAGGGGGGCTGATTACTGTGTGTGTGGGGAGGGGGAGGGCTGATTACTGTGTGTGTATGGGGAGGGGGGCTGATTTCTGTCTGTGTATGGGAGGGCTGATTACTGTGTGTGTATGGGGAGGGGAGGGCTGATTACTGTGTGTGTATGGGGTAGGGGGCTGATTACTGAGTGTGTATGGGGAGGGGGAGGGGAGGGCTGATTACTGTGTGTGTATGGGGAGGGGAAAGGCAGATTACTGTGTGTGTATGGGGGAGGGGGGCTGATTACTGTGTGTGTATGGGGTAGGGGGGCTGATTACTGTGTGTATGGTGGAGGGGGCTGATTACTGAGTGTGTATGGGGAGGGGGAGGGGAGGGCTGATTACTGTGTGTGTATGGGGAGGGGAAAGGCAGATTACTGTGTGTGTATGGGGGAGGGGGGCTGATTACTGTGTGTGTATGGGGAGGGGGGCTGATTACTGTGTGTGTATGGGGGAGGGGGCTGATTACTGTGTGTATGGGAGGGGAGGGCTGATTACTGTGTGTATGGGGAGGGGGAGGGCTGATTACTGTGTGTGTATGGGGGAGGGGGCTGATTACTGTGCGTGTATGGGGAGGGGGAGGGCTGCTTACTGTGTGTGTATGGGAGGGCTGATTACTGTGTGTGTGGGGAGGGGGGCGGATTACTGTGTGTGGGGAGGGGGAGGGCTGATTACTGTGTGTGTATGGGGAGGGGGGCTGATTACTGTGTGTGTATGGGGAGGGGGAGGGCTGTTTACTGTGCGTGTATGGAGGAGGGGAGGGGGCCGGGTACTGTGTGTGTATGGGGAGGGGGGCTGATAACTGTGTGTATGGGGAGGGGGGGCTGATTCCTGTGTGTGTATGGGAGGGGGGCTGATTACTCTGTTTATGGGGAGGGGGAGGGCTGATTACTGTGTGTAAGGGGAGGGGAGGGCTGATTACTGTGTGTGTATGGGGAGGGGGGCTGATTACTGTGTGTGTGGGGAGGGGGAGGGGGAGGGCTGATTACTGTGTGTGTATGGGGGAGGGGGAGGGCTGATTACTGTGTGTGTCTGGGGGAGGGCTGATTACTGTGTGTGTATGGGGAGGGGGCTGATTACTGTCTGTGTATGGGGAGGGCTGATTACTTTGTGTGTATGGGGAGGGGAGGGCTGATTACTGTGTGTGTATGGGGTAGGGGGGCTGATTACTGTGTGTATGGGGGAGGGGGCTGATTACTGAGTGTGTATGGGGAGGGGAGGGCTGATTACTGTGTGTGTATGGGGTAGGGGGGCTGATTACTGTGTGTATGGGGGAGGGGGCTGATTACTGAGTGTGTATGGGGAGGGGAAGGGGAGGGCTGATTACTGTGTGTGTATGGGGAGGGGGAGGGCTGATTACTGTGTGTGTATGGGGAGGGGGAGGGCTGATTACTGTGTGTGTATGGGAGGGGAAAGGCAGATTACTGTGTGTGTATGGGGGAGGGGGGCTGATGACTGTGTGTGTATGGGGGAGGGGGCTGATTACTGTGTGTGTATGGGGAGGGCTGATTACTGCGTGTATGGCAGGGGAGGGCTGATTACTGTGTGTGTATGGGAGGGGGAGGGCTGATTACTGTGTGTGTATGGGGGAGGGGGCTGATTACTGTGCGTGTATGGGGAGGGGAGGGCTGATTACTGTGTGTGTATGGGGAGGGGGGCTGATTACTGTGTGTGGGGAGGGCTGATTACTGTGTGTGTATGGGGAGGGGGAGGGCTGTTTACTGTGCGTGTATGGAGGAGGGGAGGGGGCCGATTACTGTGTGTGTATGGGGGAGGGGGGCTGATAAATGTGTGTATGGGGAGGGGGGGGCTGATTACTGTGTGTGTATTGGGGAGGGGGGGCTGATTACTGTGTGTATGGTGAGGGGGGGCTGATTACTGTGTGTGTATGGGGGAGGGGGGCTGATTACTGTGTATGTATGGGGAGGTGGGGGCTGATTACTGTGTGTGTATGGGAGGGGACGGCTGATTACTGTGTGTGTATGGGGAGGGGGGGGCTGATTACTGTGTGTGTATGGGGTGGGGGGGCTGATTACTGTGTGTATGGGGAGGGGGGGCTGATTACTGTGTGTGTATGGGGAGGGGGGGCTGATTACTGTGTGTGTATGGGGAGGGGGGGCTGATTACTGTGTGTGTATGGGGGAGGGGAGGGCTGATTACTGCGAGTGTATGGTGAGGGGGGCCTGATTACTGTGTGTGTATGGGGGAGGGGGAGGGGAGGGCTTATTATTGTGTGTGTATGGGGAGGGGGGGGGGTGATTACTGTGTGTGTATGGAGGAGGGGGAGGGCTGATTACTGTGTGTGTATGGGGAGGGGGGCTGATTACTGTGTGTGTGTGGGGGAGGGGGCTGATTACTGTGTGTGTATGGAGGGGGAGGGGTGCTGATTACTGTGTGTGCCTGGGGGAGGGGAGCTGATTACTGTGTGTGTGTGTGGGGGAGGGGGCTGATTACTGTGTGTGTATGGGGAGGGGGGCTGATTACTGTGTGTCTATGGGGGACGGGGAGGGCTGATTACTGCGTGTGTATGGGGGAGGGGAGGGCTGATTACTGTGTATGTATGGGGGAGGGGAGGGCTGATTACTGTGTGTGTTTGGGGGAGGGTAGGGCTGATTACTGTGTGTGTATGGGGAGGGGGAGGGGGAGGGGGAGGGCTGATTACTGTGTGTGTATGGGGAGGGGGAGGGCTGATTACTGTGTGTCTGGGGAAGGGGGGCTGATTACTGTGCGTGTATGGGGAGGGGAGGGCTGATTACTGTGTGTGTATGGGGAGGGGGGCTGATTACTGTGTGTGGGGAGGGCTGATTACTGTGTGTGTATGGGGAGGGGGAGGGCTGTTTACTGTGCGTGTATGGAGGAGGGGAGGGGGCCGATTACTGTGTGTGTATGGGGGAGGGGGGCTGATAAATGTGTGTATGGGGAGGGGGGGGCTGATTACTGTGTGTGTATTGGGGAGGGGGGGCTGATTACTGTGTGTATGGTGAGGGGGGGCTGATTACTGTGTGTGTATGGGGAGGGGGGCTGATTACTGTGTATGTATGGGGAGGTGGGGGCTGATTACTGTGTGTATATGGGAGGCGACGGCTGATTACTGTGTGTGTATGGGGAGGGGGGGCTGATTACTGTGTGTGTATGGGGTGGGGGGGGCTGATTACTGTGTGTATGGGGAGGGGGGCTGATTACTGTGTGTGTATGGGGAGGGGGGGCTGATTACTGTGTGTGTATGGGGAGGGGGGGCTGATTACTGTGTGTGTATGGGGGAGGGGAGGGCTGATTACTGCGAGTGTATGGTGAGGGGGGGCTGATTACTGTGTGTGTATGGGGAGGGGGAGGGGAGGGCTGATTACTGTGTGTGTATGGGGAGGGGGGGGTGATTACTGTGTGTGTATGGAGGAGGGGGAGGGCTGATTACTGTGTGTGTATGGGGAGGGGGGCTGATTACTGTGTGTGTGTGGGGGAGGGGGCTGATTACTGTGTGTGTATGGAGGGGGAGGGGTGCTGATTACTGTGTGTGTGGGGGGGAGGGGAGCTGATTACTGTGTGTGTGGGGGGAGGGGGCTGATTACTGTGTGTGTATGGGGGAGGGGGGCTGATTACTGTGTGTCTATGGGGGACGGGGAGGGCTGATTACTGCGTGTGTATGGGGGAGGGGAGGGCTGATTACTGTGTATGTATGGGGGAGGGGAGGGCTGATTACTGTGTGTGTTTGGGGGAGGGTAGGGCTGATTACTGTGTGTGTATGGGGAGGGGGAGGGGGAGGGGGAGGGGGAGGGCTGATTACTGTGTGTGTATGGGGAGGGGGAGGGCTGATTACTGTGTGTCTGGGGAAGGGGGGCTGATTACTGTGCGTGTATGGGGAGGGGGACTGATTACTGTGTGTGTATGGGGAAGGGGGGCTGATTACTGTGTGTGTATGGGGAGGGGTGAGGGCTGATTACTGTGTGTGTTTGGGGAGGGGGGCTGATTACTGTGTGTGTGTGGGGAGGGGAGGGGAGGGGGGGCTGATTACTGTGTGTGTATGGGGAGGGGAGGGGATGGGGGCTGATTACTGTGTGTGTATGGGGAGGGGAGGGGGGCTGATTACTGTGTGTGTATGGGGAGGGGAGGGGAGGGGAGGGGGGGCTTATTACTGTGTGTGTATGGGGAGGGGAGGGGGGCTGATTACTCTGTGGGTATGGGGAGGGGAGGGGAGGGGAGGGGGGTTGATTACTGTGTGTGTATGGGGAGAGGAGGGGAGGGGGGGCTGATTACTGTGTGTATATGGGGGAGGGGGAGGGCTGATTACTGTGTGTGTATGATAGGGGGGCTGATTACTGTGTGTGTATGGGGAGGGGAGGGGGGCTGATTACTATGTGTGTATGAGGGGAGGGGGGGCTGATTACTGTGTGTGTATGGGGAGGGGAGGGGGGGCTGATTACTGTGTGTGTATGGGGAGGGGAGGGGGGGCTGATTACTGTGTGTGTATGGGGAGGGGGGGCTGATTACTGTGTGTGTATGGGGGAGGGGGAGGGCTGATTACTGTGTGTGTATGGGGAGGGGTTTGATTACTGTGTGTGTATGGGGGAGGGGGCTGATTACTGTGCCTGTATGGGGAGGGGAGGGCTGATTACTGTGTGTGTATGGGGGAGGGGGTCTGATTACTGTGTGTGTATGGGGGAGGGGGTCTGATTACTGTGTGTGTATGGGGAGGGGGGCTGATTACTGTGTGTGGGGAGGGGGAGGTCTGATTACTGTGTGTGTATGGGGAGGGGGGCTGATTACTGTGTGTGTATGGGGAGGGGGAGGGCTGTTTACTGTGCGTGTATCGGGAGGGCTGATTACTGTGTGTGTATGGGAAGGGGGCTGATTACTGTCTGTGTATGGGGGAGGGCTGATTACTGTGTGTGTATGGGGAGGGGAGGGCTGATTACTGTGTGTGTATGGGGTAGGGGGCTGATTACTGTGTGTATGGGGGAGGGGGCTGATTACTGAGTGTGTATGGGGAGGGGGAGGGGAGGGCTGATTACTGTGTATGGGGAGGGGAGGGCTGATTACTGTGTGTGTATGGGGAGGGGAGGGCTGATTACTGTGTGTGTATGGGGAGGGGGAAGGCAGATTACTGTGTGTGTATGGGGGAGGGGGAGGGCTGATTACTGTGTGTATGGGGAGGGCTGATTACTGTGTGTATGGGAGGGGAGGGCTGATTACTGTGTGTGTATGGGGAGGGGGAGGGCTGATTACTGTGTGTGTATGGGGGAGGGGGCTGATTACTGTGCGTGTATGGGGAGGGGAGGGCTGATTACTGTGTGTGTATGGGGAGGGGGGCTGATTACTGTGTGTGGGGAGGGGGAGGGCTGATTACTGTGTGTGTATGGGGAGGGGGGCTGATTACTGTGTGTGTATGGGGAGGGCTGTTTACTGTGCGTGTATGGAGGAGGGGAGGGGGCCGATTACTGTGTGTGTATGGGGAGGGGGGGCTGATAACTGTGTGTATGGGGAGGGGGGGGGGGCTGATTACTGTGTGTGTATGGTGAGGAGGGGCTGATTACTGTGTGTGTATGGGGGAGGGGGGCTGATTACTGTGTATGTATGGGGAGGTGGGGGCTGATTACTGTGTGTGTTTGGGGTGGGGGGGCTGATTACTGTGTGTATGGGGAGGGGGGTGGCTGATTACTGTGTGTGTATGGGAGGGGGAGGGCTGATTACTGTGTGTGTATGGGGAGGGGGGGCTGATTACTGTGTGTGTATGGGGTGGGGGGGGGCTGATTACTGTGTGTGTATGGGGAGGGGGGGCTGATTACTGTGTGTGTATGGGGGAGGGGAGGGCTGATTACTGCGAGTGTATGGAGGAGGGAGAGGGCTGATTACTGTGTGTGTATGGGGAGGGGGGCTGATTACTGTGTGTGTGTGTGGGGGAGGGGGCTGATTACTGTGTGTGTATGGAGGGGGAGGGGTGCTGATTACTGTGTGTGCCTGGGGGAGGGGGGCTGATTACTGTGTGTGTGTGGGGGAGGGGGCTGATTACTGTGTGTGTGTGGGGGAGGGGGGCTGATTCCTGTGTGCCTGTGGGGGAGGGGGAGGGCTGATTACTGTGTGTGTATGGGGAGGGGAGGGCTGATTACTGCGTGTGTATGGGGGAGGGGAGGGCTGATTACTGTGTGTGTATGGGGGATGGGAGGGCTGATTACTGTGTGTGTTTGGGGAGGGGGGCTGATTACTGTGCGTGTATGGGGAGAGGGGCTGATTTCTGTGTGTGTATGGGGAGGGGGAGGGCTGATTACTGTGTGTGTATGGGGAGGGGAGGGGGGCTGATTACTGTGTATGGGGAGGGGGAGGGCTGATTACTGTGTGTGTATGGGGAGGGGGAGGGCCGATTACTGTGTGTGTTTGGGGGAGGGGGGCTGATTACTGTGTGTGTATGGGGAGAGGGAGGGGGAGGCGATGGCTGATTACTGTGTGTGTATGGGGAGGGCTGATTACTGTGTGTGTCTGGGGAAGGGGGGCTGATTACTGTGCGTGTATGGGTTGGGGGGACTGATTACTGTGTGTGTATGGGGAAGGGGGGCTGATTACTGTGCGTGAATGGCGAGGGGTGAGGGCTGATTACTGTGTGGGTATGGGGAGGGGAGGGGAGGGGGGCTGATTACTGCGAGTGTATGGGGAGGGGAGGGGAGCGGGGCTGATTACTGTGTGTGTATGGGGAGGGGAGGGGGGGCTGATTACTGTGTGTGTATGGGGAGGGGGAGGGCTGATTACTGCGAGTGTATGGGGAGGGGAGGGGAGCGGGGCTGATTACTGTGTGTGTATGGGGAGGGGGGGCTGATTACTGTGTGTGTATGGGGGAGGGGAGGGCTGATTACTGTGTGTGGAGGGGGAGGGCTGATTACTGTGTGTGTATGATAGGGGGGCTGATTACTGTGTGTGTATGGGGGAGGGGAGGGCTGATTACTGTGTGTGTATGGGGAGGGGAGGGGGGGCTGATTACTGTGTGTGTATGGGGAGGGGGGGCTGATTACTGTGTGTGTATGGGGGAGGGGAGGGCTGATTACTGTGTGTGTATGGGGAGGGGTTTGATTACTGTGTGTGTATGGGGGAGGGGGCTGATTACTGTGCGTGTATGGGGAGGGGAGGGGAGGGCTGATTACTGTGTGTGTATGGGGGAGGGGGTCTGATTACTGTGTGTGTATGGGGAGGGGGTCTGATTACTGTGTGTGTATGGGGGAGGGGAGGGCTGATTACTGGGTGTGTTTGGGGGAGGGGGCTGATTACTGTGCGTGTATGGGGAGGGGAGGGCTGATTACTGTGTGTGTCTGGGGAGGGGGGCTGATTACTGTGTGTGTATGGGGAGGGGAGGGGAGGGGGGGCTGATTACTGTGTGTGTATGGGGGAGGGGAGGGCTGATTACTGTGTGTTGGGGAGAGGGAATCAATACTGTGTGTTGGGGAGAGGGAATCAATACCGTGTGTTGGGGAAAGGTGATCAATACTGTGTGTTGGGGAGTGGGGATCAATACTGTGTGTTGGGGAGAGGGGATCAATACTGTGTGTTGGGGAGAGGGGATCAATACTGTGTGTTGGGGAGAGGGGATCAATACTGTGTGTTGGGGAGAGGGGATCAATACTGTGTGTTGGGGAGAGGGGATCAATACTGTGTGTTGGGGAGTGGGGATCAATACTCTGTGTTGGGGAGAGGGGATCAATACTGTGTGTTGGGGAGTGGGGATCAATACTGTGTGTTGGGGAGAGGGGATCAATACTGTGTGTTGGGGAGAGGGGATCAATACTGTGTGTTGGGGAGAGGGGATCAATACTGTGTGTTGGGGAGAGGGGATCAATACTGTATGTTGGGGACAGGGGATCAATACTGTGTGTTGGGGAGAGGGGATCAATACTGTGTGTTGGGGAGTGGGGATCAATACTGTGTGTTGGGGAGTGGGGATCAATACTCTGTGTTGGGGAGAGGGGATCAATACTGTGTGTTGGGGAGTGGGGATCAATACTCTGTGTTGGGGAGAGGGGATCAATACTGTGTGTTGGGGAGAGGGGATCAATACTGTGTGTTGGGGAGAGGGGTTCAATACTGTGTGTTGGGGAGAGGGGATCAATACTGTGTGTTGGGGAGAGGGGTTCAATACTGTGTGTTGGGGAGAGGGGATCAATACTCTGTGTTGGGTAGAGGGGATCAATACTG